>NC_142945.1:13203509-13218509 GCF_046866305.1 Octopus bimaculoides | reverse complement strand
CATGTGGAATATCTGGACCAGATATGGCCGGTTTAAATACTAAAGGGTTAAAGAGCCAAAATTTTAGTTTGAAGTTTAGACAGTTACCTAATGCTAGTTTAATTGTTGTTACAGTTGAATGCCTTTCCAAGGACTAACTACCCAACCATGAAATATGATGAAATATGAAAAACAACTATTTTCAGTTTGGCAGATTTTCAATTAAACAGAATTATGAAAGAGTTATGCCTATTTATGTTATGCCTTTTAAAAATGGAGCCAATAAAGGAGTTTTTACACAGCTGTTTGACCTGCTGGAAATAACAAATGTATATACTTTAAATTACATCCTACCATCTTCAAAAAGGAATACTACATTGAATACTAAAATTCTAGATACAAAAAAAAAATGTAGGATGATTATGGTTGGAATATCTTCAATCATAGGTCTGCTAGACTGAAATTCTATTTAAATATTGTCATATTACTGCTTTGTTTGAAAATCATGAGAAATGTGGGTTAAAGTGGTTATTATAGGCAATCAAACTCATATCAAGGACTGACTTAAATTAATGTTGGAATAATAATCAGTAATAACTTAATTAGACCAAATTAATAAAAACTAGTATTAATTATTCATCAATTTTCTTCCTGCCATCAATGCAGACCATTACTTACCCCCAAACCATCAGTCACATCTCTAAATAGTAATGTTATCAAATTATGATATCAGACTATCATGTCATCATATGATAACAAAAAACAGTAATGTTATAACATCATGCATGATACTAAATAGTAATATTGTCACACATTACAATACAAAGTAGCAATGTTACCTACAGAATATCTAATAGTAGTATATGCCATATGATACTACCTAAAGATGTAATACTAGAGAGGTAATAATGTAGTTAAATAAATTAGATTGCTTAAAAAACAGAATCTTACCATCCTTCGGTGAGACCAATGTGTGTTTCTTCATGGTGTGTCAGAAATGAAGGGAGAAGTTTGACAAGATAATCATTCTGGTGTAATGAAGCTACTTTAATTGCAATGATATATTCATTGTGTAGTTTGTGCAGTTTGGATGTTGTTCGAAGGTAGTGGGACTTAGCATCTTCAATTTTCTTAATTTTTCCTGTAAACAAAGAGGAGTGGAGTTAAGAAATTAAATTAAAAATTTAGATATTACAAAAAAAAAAAAAAAAATTTGAATTAGAGTTGACATGTGCAGGCATGGCTGTGTGGTAAGAAGTTTCCTTCCCAGCCACATGGTTTTGGGTTCAATGCCATTGCATGGCACCACGGGCAAGTATCTTTCAATATAGCCTCAGGCTGGCCAAGATCTTGTGAGTGCATTTGGTAGAGAAACTGAAAGAAGCTCATTGTATATACGTATATATGCATGTGTGCAAGGTGTGTGTTTGTCTTCGTCACCCACCACCACGTGACAACAGGTGTTGGTGTGTTTATGTCCACGTAACTTATTATAGGACCTAATAGTAATGCTATCACAGTATAATACCAAACAATAATCATACCATGTAATAATTCCAAAGATGAATGTTCACATATTATTATATTGAATACTTGTTTTATAATACAAAAAAAAAAAAATAGTAAGGCTATCATGTAATACTAAATAGTAATGTTATCAAATTATGATATCAGACTCGGTAAAAGAGACCAGTCGAATAAATACCAGGTCTAAAAAAAAAAATAAGTATTGGAGCCGATTCATTAAACTAAAAATTATTTAAAAAAAAAAACCTGAATGGATGCACATAAATTTGTTATTATAGTGTCAAAGTAGGTGCTGCAAATAACACGTATGTATGTCATAAAAAGTGTAGATTTCTCTTAATCATCTGTTGTCCACCAGCAGACTGAACATAAGTTGCACTGTAGAAGTTAAGAGACAATATTGCACTATGAGCAACATTTTGTCATTTACCACTTAGTAACCAACCAACCAACCAGCCAACCAACCAACCAACCAACCAACCAACCAACCAACCTGACTACACAAAAGGATACTTAGTAATTAAGGCTAGAAGAAATATTTTTATAATTTCAAAGATTTTTGTCTGTAGTTTCATTAAGGGAAAACATCAAGCACACATAACAAAAGAAATTAAACTTACCTTTTGCACATAAATCATCGTATCTGGCTTTGTCAACTTTGAACTTATCAAGTACTCTTGTGTAGTCATTTTCCTGTTTGTTCACATCATCTTGGATCTACAAAAAGAGTCAAAGAAAAAAAAATATGAAAAAAATCAGTTGAGAAAAAAAAGCAAGATGGGGAATATAACAATAAGGTTTTAATGTTGAAATAAACCATTTTTAAACAAATAATATTATCACCATTATCATCATCATTTTTAAACCCAGTTTTTCTATCCTGGCATGGGCTGTGAGTGACTCGTTCAATCAGTATTCTATATCTCGATGCCCTACCCATTGCCAGCCCTTACTGGTTTTCAAGTAAGGGATTTTTTTCATTCTGCAGGTCTTCATATATCTGGAACTAAATATCTAATGCATTTTTTCTTTATTTAAGGTGGTAGGGTGAAATCTGATAGAGATTTCATTCACTGCTGCTTCTAGCAGGCTGAACGACATAAAGCCAAAAAGTATTATATCATCATTATCATTAACATCTTCAATATCAAGCGGAGTCCACAGAATTTTTCTTCTCAATCCCCAAGTCCTTCATATTGTGGGTTCCTTATTACAATAGAAAGGTAGATTTTTATTTTATTAATAGAATTGAATTGGCTATGAAGAAGTAATTGGACCCATAGCATACACAGGCTTTCCAAAACCATTGATGCAGTGAAGGTTCTTCTTGAATAGTTACAAGCAGACAAATGCAGAAAAACACGAGTATTGTGAGAATTCCATAGGAACAACATTCTGATGAGGATAGACTGGACATGCTGTTTATTGCAGGGTCTTCAAGGGGGAAGGAAGGTGAACACAATATTAAGGATAAGAAAAAAGATGGATGAATGAGTTGAGAGTGTCTGAATGGAGGTGTCACAAAGCCAGCTAAATCTGAGGAGAAGAGGCCACTACAGTAATGATAAAAACAACAGACTGGGGAGACAACATATTTGTGGGCCTGAGGCTGGAATGTGCTGGTGATTGTTTTCATACCAAAAATTCAAGCGGCTTTTCCTTTGATGCATTCCAGAATATCTGTGGATGTAGCAGCAGCATTGTACCAAATATGGAGCAGTGTTACTTCATTGTGATTCCCACTGGTGATTGCCTTCTCCTTCTCCTTCTCTGAAAACTCATGCATGGACATACAAGTGTTGGCAGATCAAGAAGAGCAAGCATCAATCAACTTGTGGAAGACAGAGGATATCAAGTTAGGGATATCAAGACTGCAAAAGACGACTGGCATGGAAGAGTTGTGCTAGTCCAGGCAAGTCACCCAACCAGATAGACAGTGGGTCCCAAGTGAGCTTTGAAGAAAGTTTGCCATTGATGGGGGTCTGAAGTATTGTCTGTGCCTGAAGAGGAAAGCTAATCATGCGTAAAACATAATTCTGTTAATCAATTGTAATCATCATAGTATTCTAGGATTTTTCAGAGGTATATTAATTATTTATTGATACACCAAACAGCAGGATTTTTTTCCAAGCTATAATTACTCTATACAGTAAATCAATTGTATTAGTTTTGACTGAAAAAAAAAAATAATGAAGAAGCTTGTACTACCATAGCATTAGATTTACTTGGCAGTATAATAACAATACCTAAAGTATGATAGGCTAAATTTAATAATAAATCTAACAGTAGAAAATAATGATTTCTAATATAGGTACAAGGCTACAAATTTAGTGGGAGAATGTATGAGGGTTTGCTGAAAAATTCCTGGCTTTAAGGGTATCGCAAAAGGCCTGGTTGGAGGCCCAACCTTCCAAGTTCTTTTACAGGGCTTAGAAAAACTGAAGGACCACTGCAATAAGTATGTGAATCTGAGAAGGGAATATGTTGAATAAAATCATAGTTAACAGACCTCTTGTATTTTCTTTTACCCAAAGCCAGGAACTTTCCAGCACCCCTTGTAGTTGGTTACATCAGATCAGCACTAAACTGGTACAGTGAAAGGCAAAGTTGAATCCTGATAGGGTCTAAAGAAAAATTTTAAAATTCTACCAATTCTAACTGCTCATTATGTTCTGAGTTCAAATCTCACTGAAGTTTACTTTGCCTTTCACCCTTTTAGAGTTGATAAAATAGAATACTAGTCAAGTTCTGGGGTCGTTGGTATCAACCCACCAAATAAACAAAAACAGGTGGGGTTTACATAGATCAAGAGAGATACGACTACATTAAAGGACATCCCTTCCTCAAACTGATATCAAATTTAGAAATCAAAATGGTAGAATATTTAAAAACACTCTAATGATTAGAAATTTACCTTCAGTAATTCTTCATCAAGATAGATCCTTTCTTCTATGTAAGACTTCTTAGCTGATTTCTTCTCCAGTATCAAATTTCCCAAAGCTTTTAATGTTTTTGAGCTGAGTTCATCGACATTTTTTCTGACATGATTTACAAGTTTCTCTGTTTCTTCAATAATACAGTTCCATGCCTGGAAATATAAAGTTGGCAGCATAATTTATATAGAAAAAGGTAAAAAAAAAAAAATAAATAAAATAAGATAAAAAAAAAAAGATCAGAAATAACAAAAGCACATGAGGTGGAGGAGGGTAAATAGAGATAAAAGAACAAATACTGCTTGATAAAATATCTAAATGCCTGAGATAATAAGTTATTGTTAATACAATTATAAATATTTCAGACTATTAATCTCATATTCAGAGATGCAAAATGTTTTAATATTTCAATGATGATGAATTGGCAGGAACACTAGAACATCAAAAATACCTTGGGGCAAACAGAAACTTTCTGAGTTTAAATACTACCAACAAAAATTTTGCTTTTCATTTTTCTAATGTCAGTAAAATAAACTCCCAATTAAGTAAAGGAGTTGTTAAAATTAATTATGCCTCTTAACTCTTTAGCATTCAGAATACTTAGTCAAATATAATGCTTATCCATTTGCATTCTTTTGAACTGATTGTGAAAGGATATGGTAGACGGAAACAATAGTGATCCTAGATTTGAATGTATAAGGGGTGTGTGCTGAAAAGTTCCTGACTTTAAGGGTATTGCGAAAAGCCTGGTTGGAGGCCCAACTTTCCAAGTTCTTTTACAGGGCTTAGAAAAACCGAAGGGCCACTGCAATAAGTGTGTGAATCTGAGAGGGGAATATGTTGAATAAGATCACAATTAACTGATCCTTGTGTATTTTCTTTTATCCGAAGCCAGGAACTTTTTTGCACTCCTTCATACAGTACTAACATAACTATTGCCGTTAGAACTAATCCTGTTAAAAGGTTATTATTCAGACACAAGTTCCAATGAATTAATCCATAAAGTATTATGGTAATCTAACATTGTATTATGCAAATGAGACAATCAACAGCAATATTTTGAACGTTTGTCAATAGTTTGCATACTGGCAGTTGATAATCCTTTTTCTGCTTACAATATCAATATCGTTTGAATCATTCTTCCACCATCACTCCCCCACCCCACCCCACATACACACATATGCACACTTTGGATATATATGAAGAATTAACAGATTCGAAGCACATCATAACATTGCACTTATTGAAATTTATTTCAGGAAATGACTACAATACAATCTGTGTTGGTTATTCATTTATTTATTTATTTTTACATCATGAATTTTATGAACAATAGTGTAGTTGTTTATTGATTTCCAACAGGTTAATTACTGATTAACTCCATTTCCAATGATGAGAATGACAAGCAAGTCTTGTGAAACTCAAGCAGAATAAATACCAATTTATCTGCTTTTTCAGTGATATGTGTGTATGTGTGCGAGCATGTGTATTACAAAGAATTCAGAGACTGGTGGATCTTCAGAGTTGATCATACAGTATAATTAGAACCAACTAACTATACTGTATGACCAACTGGAATATTAAAAGAAAAATTTGAAGATGTCCCAGTCTCCGTATTTTTGGTAATTGTTTGAAATTCACATTCCTGATAATATTCATAACCCAGCAAAGTGAACTCAAAGTTACCCATCAGAAGAATTACAGCAGGATTGCTTATACTAAGCTACCACTGATGTCTATTACTACTTGATGCAGTAAACCGAAACCTGGAATATACCTGAGAGCTATTATGGTACCTGCTATAATAACATATATACTATGTTAACTACAATAATAGTTGAAGCTGTTATTCTCCTTGTTATCTTGAAGGTGCATGGCTCAGTGGTTAGGGTGTCGGGCTCACAAACATGAGGTAGTGAGTTCAGTTCCTGGACTGGGCTGCGTGTTGTGTTCTTGAGCAAGACACTTCATTTCGTGTTGTTCCAGTTCAATCAGCTATAGAAATGAGTTGCAATATCACCGGCACCAAGCTGTATCAGCCTTTGCCTTTCCCTTGCATAACATTGGTGGTGTGGAGAGGGGAGGCTGGTGTGCATGGGCAACAGATGATCGTCTATAAAAACAACCTTGCCCAGACTTGTGCCTCGGAGGGGAACTTTCTAGGTGTAATCCCATAGTCATTCTTCAACTGAAGGGGGTCTTTATCCTTTTATATGAATATGAACTTTTATTTACAAATTATAGTAACTTTCTATAGTGTAAAGCATCTTCACTATTTTGATGTCCGTTTTCCATGCTGACATGGACAATTTGACGGGAGCTGGAAAACTCAACTGTCGGCTTTGGCAAGGTTTCTAGGGTCAAATGCCCCTCTTAACACAGATGACTTTACAGAGTGTATTGGGTGCACTTTACATGGCTTCAACACCAGCAAGTTCACCAAATCTTGCAAGACACAGACTCCTCAACTGAGTTGGGGAAGTCGTATTAAGGAAGGTAGCTTTGTGTCAAGTGACAAGAGGTTAAACTATGATAGAAGAACAAAAACAGGTGTCATGCTGCAGAGGAGATACATGGCTATCCCAGTTGGAGGAGAGAGACAGACAGACAGACAGAGACAGACAGACAGACAGACACAGAAACAGAAACAGAGAGAGAGACAGAAGTAATGGTGGTGAAAATGTGTCAGGGTGTACCCAGTTCTGTTGTGTGACTTTTAGAAGCCCCCTACAACATTTTGTTTCGAGGGCCCCATCCTTTCATATTTCACGTTATCCTAAAGAACATCTTTAAAAGTATAAGTTAAATTTATTTAGGTCTATTACAAATTTCAATAAGTAAAACTTCCAGATATGAATAAAAGAGCACTTTCATAATCCAGGCAACTTTCAAAGACAAACACAGTGCACTTTTCGCTTTGTGAAATCATCGATCAGTTCAGAATAAACAAGCTGAGAGCTAAGTTTGTGTTCAATGTATATCATAGACAATCCACAAAGTTTGGTACACGTTTGTAGTACAAGGTAATGTTTTTACAAGAACTTTTGTGAGTACAATGTATTACTATTTTATTTTGTGAAATTTTCAGTTAACATAGATAGATAGTTTAATTCTTGTTCAACATCTTAACCAAAGTAAATAGATGACTAATCTACGTACTCTGATCTTAACATGGGGCTCCTCAACTGTGGAGGCTCCCTGCGACTGCAGGGGTTGCAAGGGCTTAGTGACGGCCCTGGGTGTACCCTCAAGGTACAGAAAGATAGGGAGGTGAATGTAAGTGAAGGTGAAGTGGTAAAGAGGACTAGACAGGGTGAGTGTTCAGAGAGCTCAAAAAGTGCAAAAAGGAGAGAGGCAGATAGAAGGGAAGGGATTGCAGTGAGTAATAACACAGGTGTGTGTGTGTGTGTATGTATATATATATAGACATATATGGGGTGAGTAAGTTGGTGGGGGAGGCAAGCAGTGAGATAGCAATGATACAGTTTAGCAAGGGGGGAGACAAGAGAGAGAGAGAGAGACAGCAAGATAGAATTGGGCTGCAGGAACAAAGGGAAGGGTGTGAGACAAGCATAGTTTACAATGAGATGTAGTTTGGCTCTTGGGGTGTGGGAAGGGTGAATTAATGTGATGTGTGGGCGGAAAGCTTTAACGAATTATTGGCTTCAATTTTTAATGCAAGGCTAACAATTTCAGGGGTGGGGTAATTTATTACATTGACCCCAGTATTCAACTGGTATTTATTTCATTGACCTCCAAAGGATGAAAGGCAAAGTCAACCTTGGCAGAATGTGAACCCAGAAGGTAAAAATGTACGAAATGCTGCTAGGTATTTTGCCTAGCATGCTAATGACTGTCAGCTAGCCACATTAGCATTAATGAATTATTAATTACAGACTGTTCAAATGAACTAGAAAAGAGAGGGACATTGTAAACTAGGCTAACCTTCACATATGACTCTAGTATAAGACACATAAATCTCATATACAACGTATTACACTAGTACACTGCACAAAGTCAAGTTCAAAATAAAGGCTTCCTGTTTATCAGTCCAGGGAAGTTGCACTCCAAGATGTCAAGCAATGAAATCTGAGTATGAAAATGCATTTGGATTAATCAGCACCAGCTTGCTTCAGCATGTGAGCTGTATTCCTAACAACCATCAAGTGAATCTAGGTTATGGCTTGGACTTAATTTAGTAAGCTTACTGCCATTCTACAACATTTGCCAATTACAACTGAAATGTATTCAGGTAGTTTTTCCGGCTAGTGAAACATAAGACTGTATTAATAGTTAAAATCGTATTGTTACATTGTTTTTTTTTTTTTAAGCATTTCAACATCATATTACTAACTGTATCATTTGTGCTTCAAATTTTAATAACTTCACTAAAGAGAATATAGTATAAAATTACCTTCTATACTTCGTAAACACACACAAAAAAAGAGAAACACAAACAACTGCCTCAATTGCAAAAAAAATCAGCTGGGTGGCCAATTCACAACATCAATGAATACTTTATTTAATTTTTTATTTATATCAGAGGCAACAAATTCTTATGCAAGCAAGTGACTGACTGCAAGAATACTGCATTGAAAAAGCCCCAAAGGGCCAAAATGAATCTGGTGTTCTGACTGGGGTTAATTTTCATCCCCCTTCAATATTCATTGTTTTCAACACAGTATGTCCATAAGAGAAGTTACTCATTTGGCCCGTACTACAGTAGAGAACTTATGTGTGAAGGTGGGTGTGTAGCATAGTGGTTAGGGTATTTGGCTCATGATTACAAGGTCATGAGTTCAATTACCAGCAACGCATTCTGTCCTTGAGCAAGGTATTTCATTTCACGTTGCTCCAGTCCACTCAGCTGGCAAAAATGAATCGTACCTGTATTTCAAAGGGCCAGCCTTGTCACACTCTGTGTCATGCTGAATCTTCCTGAGAACTACATTAAGGGTACATGTGTCTGTGGAGTGCTCAGCCACTTGCATGTTAATTTCACAAGCAGGTTGTTCCATTAATCAGATCATCTGGAACATTTGTCATTACAACTGACAGAGTGCCAGCTAACAGAAAACTTATATAAAAGCCTTTTCAAATTTCATTCTATTTTTATGTTTTAAATAGAAAAAGTTAATTATAAAAACAAAGGTTTAAGATATTTTAAAAGAATTAGTTACTTACTCGATATATTGATGTTTGAAATTCCACTGTTCCTATTTTCTGAGCGGCTTGTAGAAAGTTAGAGAGCATATCCACATATTTCCGATCACCTTCAACTCGAATGGCCATACACTTTTTCATGGTCTCCATAAGGCTAAGTTCTTCATCTAACAGACGAATGAGTGCCTCATGTGATGACCTCCCTTGGAGGTCATTTGCAATACCCATTTTCCTATAATAGAAAAATAAAGTAAATTAGCATTTGAAATAAATTATTAAATTATGCTAATATATAAAAATCAATATTTATTTTACATTTTTAAAAATAAATACCACCAAAGTCTGAGAGCATGAAATAAATATTAACAAAATCATAAAGCACGCATAAAGATTGTTATGTATTTCTGGTTTTACGGCCATAACACAGACAAGATAAATAAGACTGTATTTTCGTAGACTATTAATATCATCTTTGGAAATGAAAAACATTTGATATTTACATTTAAGCTTTGATCAGTTTGATAACTAATCATTATCATGTGTTTTATTACTTGTTGTATACATAGTCCCAGACTGGATTTAAACTTGGAACCTTTATTTGCAAACCAAAGATAATCATACTGTTCTCCAGTAGGTCACTGGAGTATGTTGTACATGTGGGAAAGTACGGTATTGCATTTTATAAATAAATCTTTATATTTGAATCCAGTCTGTGAATATATCACTGAGAGGAACAAAACACTTGATTACAATGAGGAATCCAAAATATCAAAGTATAATGTAGATGTAAAAATTAAAAAAAGATATTATACATTTTATCAATAAATTTGAGTTTAATACTTTTAAAAAATAATCATACAATCTTATTTTTTTAAAAATCATTTCAAAGACTTACACACACACACACACATACATATTTACACATATGTACATATATAAATATATATACATTTACATATATTTACACACACACACACAAAACTCCCAAGACTTTATGTTGCCAACAGCCAATTAATTTTAAATAAATCAGGACTTATAGATGAATAGTTTCATTAGCTCTCTCTTGTGCTAGTTTTATATTTTTGTGTTCTTTATTTATAGAGAAATTTGAACCTGAAAAGCATTGTCTTTCATTTGATAATGTTACATTACCTCAACAATGTTTTTTCATAATGTCTTGAGTGTTGCTTGTAGTAATCCAAGTTTAGGCACAATCCTAATGAAATATTTCTACACAAAACATTACAGCGGTTTTTAATTTGAATAAGAACATTGTAGAGGCATGGCCATGTGGTAACAAGTTTGTTTCTCAATCACATCGTTCTGTCATTTTCCCCACTTATCGCTCCATTCATCTAATTGAAGCAATGTACACACATGTGGAACCTTAAAGGACGCAAAAATGTAGGCACAAAAATGTAAGCCTAAAGACTTAACAAACTTTTTCCGTTTTTATGACTCCTCACACACACACACACACACACAAACACAAACACACATATATACATGTGTTTGTGTTTGTCCCCTACAACTGCTTGATAACCGGTGTTGGTTTGTTACATCCCCATAATTTAGTGGTTCAGAAAAAAGAAACCAAAATAAGTACCAGGCTTTAAAAAAATAACTACTCAATTTATTTGACTAAACCCTTCGAGGCAATGCTCCAGCATGGCTGCATTCCAATGACTGGAACAAGTAAAAAATAAAAGATAAAAGAACATATTAAAACAGACAATTTTGTATCCTAAACCTAAAGCCAGTGTCTGGCAGGTTGGAATCAAAAGCAGTTAATTAATTCTCTATGATATTTTTGAGCTGTGCACTGGTTTTAACGAGGGAGTGATACAACACAAGCAAATGCTTAGAATGCCAATTGTTACTCTCTCCACTTGAGTTCTCCTTTCAATTGATAGTTTCTCCACATTCCACTGTTAAAATTCTACATTTAAAAATGAAATCGCCATACTATTAACACGTCTGTTTCTCACTGTTTTTCTCATTATTTAAGTGCTGGGCAAATTAAAATAACAATTCCAAATCAGCAAACCCATCTATCTAACCCGTGCTACTTATCTATATACCATCCTTTAAAACAATACAAATAAATGTACAAAAAGAAAGTAAGAAAAAAAAAACAAAGTTATTAATTTGGTGCTGGTCATGAAATATTAACAAGTGAACAGACATATTTTTCTGTAATTATAAACAGAAATGTGGAAAAAATGAAAATAAAAGTAAATAAAAACTGCCATAATATCAAATAATTCAAACTCTCATTGAGACCCCCCATTAATACAAATAATGAATGTTACATTCCGTTCTCTTTTTCAAAGTCAAAAAAATATTCACTTATGGACATCAGCAAATCGTTTACAATAAACAAACCATATATCTTACATATGAGTGCTCACACATGTGAAATTCTGCACAAACCACAGTCATGTTCACAAGCTGGCACTCAGTCAGTTACAACGACATGGGTTCCAGATGATCTGATCAACAGAACATTCCACTCATGAAATTAACATGCAAGTGCCTGGGTACTCCACAGATATTCTAACCCTTAACACAGCTCTCAGGGAGATACAGCGTGACACAGAGTGTAACAAGGATGGCCCTTTGAAATACAGATACTACTCATTTTTGCCAGCAGAGTGGACTGGAGGAATGTAAAATAAAGTGTCTTGCTCAAGGGTACAACATGTCAAACAGGAATTGAACTCACCACCTTCTGATCATGAGCCTAATCACTAAGCCACACACCTTCTGTACACACACACACACACACACATATATGGTGACATGGAATATCTCCCAAGAGTGACTTCTACATGAAGAACATAAAGCTAAGGTGGTGTGTTGTTGAAGAGATAAAATAAGCATCGGCTTGTGTCCAGCTAGCATTGCCCACGGTAGCACAGTCCCTTCCAAGATCCACACCTGATAATCCCATTTTATCCACTCTCTCCACATGCTGAAATCCTACCATAGAAAGATGAAAGTTTACTTTTGACTTCCATATTTCTAAGGTAGGTAAGATAATGTACAAACCTAGCACTGAGTTTGATATCATTATCTATAAAAATTGCCCTAGTATGAGGTTTTGTGCCAATGTAAGAAATCAGATTTTTATTCACCAAACCACCCCTATCTCTACCAGTCTTTCAAGAACTAAAAGACCATTAGGAAATGTAAAGCAATTAATATTTTATATAATGTCATTAATTTTATAAAAAGGGAGAGACACCTCTAACATATACAGTTGTTATATAATTACTTGGTTTGATTGTTGAGTTGAATAGTAAATGAAAGCTCAAAAATGTGTGTCATTGTGAATCTTAAAACAGGAAACTTTACACAATGTTATTTTTAGACAAATATTTATTGTTGAAAAAAAAAAACAAATTTTTGTACACTGCATGTTTTTATGTTTTTTTTTTTTCTCTTAAAGCGTGACACTTGTAGGACACCTAAGTTGGTGTTTGAATATAACAAATTGTATTAGTCTTGGGAAATTACATGAGATATATTTAGAATATAAAGCACAGGTTTCATGAATGCGTTTTCAATACAGCTGTCTTTTCAATGTCTCTCACACACACACACTTCCACTTATTGTTAATCTCTACTATAGTGTCAAGTACTCATTCTGTTTACAATCAACACTATTTTTATTTTGGGGACAGTGGCAAGTGGGTAGAATCATTAGCATGCTTATTGTATTTCAGGTTAAATACAATAAGTACCAGCTGAATACTGGAGTCAATATAATTGACTTATCTCCCCACCCCACAACATTTCTGGCCTTATGCTAAAATTTGAAATCAATATCTTTATTTTGATTGAGTCAGTCTATATATGTATATATTCCATCAATTCTTCAGTCATAACTTGCCTGAAGACTCTGTGTATCCAAACGCGAAACTCAGAGTTGCAAGAGACTAAATCAACCAAAATAATGTGTGGCTGTGTGGTAGGAAGCTTGCTTCCCAACCACATGGTTCTGGGTTCAGTTCCACTGCATAGCACCTTGGGCAAGTGTCATCTACTATAGCCTCGGGCAAACCAATGCCTTGTAAGTGGATTTGGTAGATGGAAACTGGAAGAAGCCCATTGTATATATATATGTATATATTTCTGTGTGTGTATGTCTGTGTGTCTGTGTTTGTCCCCCTGCCATCGCTTGACAACCTATGGTGGTGTGTTTATATCCCTGTAACTTAGCGGTTCGGTAAAAGAGACTAATAGAATAAGTACTAGGCTAACAAAGAATAAGTCCTGAGGTTGAGGGGACAGTGGCAAGTGGGTAGAATCATTAGCATGCTTATTGTATTTCAGGTTAAATACAATAAGTACCAGCTGAATACTGGAGTCAATATAATTGACTTATCTCCCCACCCCACAACATTTCTGGCCTTATGCTAAAATTTGAAATCAATATCTTTATTTTGATTGAGTCAGTCTATATATGTATATATTCCATCAATTCTTCAGTCATAACTTGCCTGAAGACTCTGTGTATCCAAACGCGAAACTCAGAGTTGCAAGAGACTAAATCAACCAAAATAATGTGTGGCTGTGTGGTAGGAAGCTTGCTTCCCAACCACATGGTTCTGGGTTCAGTTCCACTGCATAGCACCTTGGGCAAGTGTCATCTACTATAGCCTCGGGCAAACCAATGCCTTGTAAGTGGATTTGGTAGATGGAAACTGGAAGAAGCCCATTGTATATATATATGTATATATTTCTGTGTGTGTATGTCTGTGTGTCTGTGTTTGTCCCCCTGCCATCGCTTGACAACCTATGGTGGTGTGTTTATATCCCTGTAACTTAGCGGTTCGGTAAAAGAGACTAATAGAATAAGTACTAGGCTAACAAAGAATAAGTCCTGAGGTTGATTTCTTCAACTAACACCCTTTAAGGTGGTGCTCCAGCATGGCCACATTCAAATGACCAAAACAAAAGAATAAAAGTAAAATATATATATATATATATATATATATATATATATATATACACACCCGTACATATATATATATTCCAGAGTTCTTCATGTGTGTAATGTTTATACAGATAATTCTGATAATTTTTAAGGATATCTAGTGTCAAAGTGGTAAGTTCAAAAAGCCATAGCATAAATATTACATAAGCAATTTATGTCATATTAATACAGAGTTTCTGAGAATCTTATCAGAATATCTAATGTAAAAGTAGATTATTCTAAAGGCTATATCATAAAAATTACAGTAACAATTTTTTATTCAGTAAATCTCATTTAACTACCATCTTAAAGCAAAGATTTACTTCATTTTAACTATGTCTAAAATGTTCAACACATTTAAACTAAAATTAAGATAAATTTATTCTGTAAGTTAAAAGGAGGAAATTTCTTTCTCTC
>NC_142945.1:13143509-13198509 GCF_046866305.1 Octopus bimaculoides | reverse complement strand
CAGCCAGAGGCCATCATAGAAGGTACTTGCTCATGGTGTGGTGCCATGGGACCAAAGCTGGAACCACATGACTGTGAATTAAATCTTAAGCATATACCTGGCTGACTAACCTGACAGATAAATGAGTGAAGTGTAGGAGGGATGGTTGGATGGTTGGTTAGTTGGATGACCCAATGGATGGATGGATGGAAGGGTGGTCAGTTAGATGGATGGATGGATAAATATGACTACTAAATATTAAAATAATAATTTCTGATTTAGGCACAAGGCCAATAAGTTTGAGGGGAAGGAGATAGTCGATACCACTGACTCCAGCATTTAAAAGGAACTTTACTTTTATCAACTTCAGAAAGATGAAAGACAAGATTGATCAAAGAAGAAGTGGAATTCAGAACATAAGGAACCAGAATCCAAGTACTAAAATAATACAGAACCTCTTAAGAGGATTCTTGAATACAGCTTTATACAATACATGACTTGTTTAAATGACAGAATCCTAGGTTTATAAATAATGTGGGAGATGTGAAATAGATATAAATAGTGAAGCACTGTATAAGCAGCAGACTGAATAAAATCCTCTCTTATTTATGCAGGTGCAGTCAAGCCAGAAGGCTCTACATGGTCATTAGACTTACTAGAAATAGCAGCCAAATCTCCCTCAAATTACATGTTAACATCTTAGAAAAATAATGAATATACTCCCCAATGTACTAAATACACTTCTGGAGTGGTGATGATGAATCACATCTGGAATATCTTTGGGTTGATGTGGGGTGGGGTGGGGGGGGGGGGGGGTCACATAACAATTTAAGTGCTGTATCAAGATTTTCAAACCCTTACGGGATTTAAAATCCAGAAATGATCAAGCAGATCATTTTTGGCAAAAAAAATATATATAAATAAATTTATTAATGAATAATAATCAATAAGGATAAGACATTTTTTATCTAAAATCCAATAACTCTTAGAAACAGCAGGTTTCCACAATTGTAGTGCAATATTCAAAAAAAAAAAAAAAAAAAAGAAGTTTTTCTTAAATGAATGTTTTTTTTCTTCTTTAATTACACCTTTCAGCTGCACCCTAATTTAGAATCTTTCCACACCTGTATCTATTTTATCTCACACAGTTTAACTCTCTTAATTAAATTAGCCTTTAACTAACTCTCCATGGTTTCTCATAATTTTACATAATAACTTTAGTTACTCAAGCACACACTAATGTATAATATATATATAGAGAGAGAGAGAAACAGACAGACAGACAGGTCCTGATATGGCTGTGAGGTTAGAAGTTCAATTTGCAACATGTGATTTGGGGTTCAAATAACCACTGCATGGCACCTTGGGCAAGTGACTTCTTTATGATAATAACAATGAACTTTTTATATTTGACATCAGATGGCCCAGTGTGTCACACGGTGGTACTGAACCCAAAACCACATGTTTGTGAAGTAAACTTTTTAACCAAAGAATTATGTAGGAGTCTGCCTTCCTGCCTGCTTAAAAGGTAAAAGATATATATAGCCCTGAGTCAACCATGCCTTGTGAGTGAATCCATTTGATGGAAACTGTGTGGAAGCACACCACATATGTGTGTGTGTTTGTCAGAGCACAACTGCATGACAACCGGTGTTGGTTTCTTTATGTCCTTGTGACATAGTGGTTTGCAGAAAGCGACCAATAGAATAAATACTAAAAGAACAAAGGTACTGGGATCAATTTGTTTGACTAAATCCATTCAAGGTGGCACACCAGTACAGCCACAGTCCAGTGATTGAAACAAGTAAAAGTTAAGACATAAAAGATATACACACACATACACAGAGCTGGTTGTAAGCCAATTAGACAGATTTGTTCAAATTGGGCCCTGCATCAAAAGAGGGTCTCATGCCAAGAGAAGGCTCTGTGCACACATTCAAGGAAAGGATGTTATGATGAATTTTTAGTATATCATTTTGGCCAATGATGTAGCCTCAAACCCTCAAATCTTTTTGGCTGGAACTGGTATACTACAGGGTGTCCACAAAGTCTGGGTACAAGGGGATTAAAACATACTTTAAGAAATTATTATTTCTTATAGTTAATTGTTTATGTTATGATTTCATTTACTCCATGTACCCAGTCTTTGTGGACACCCTGTACACAAAGTATAAAACATCAATCTTCAGCTTTTGTAGAGTAGAGGGCCCCACTGATAATTCTTTAAGAAGGGCCCGCAGTAACATGCTTTGTAACATTCGCATGTGTCATTTAGAAAATGGAAAGTAGCAATTGTAAGTAGATAATTTAAACTGTTAGATCGCATAATTCTATCAGTGAGACAATAACATTTTCTAATCAATTTAGAAAGCATTTTCAAAAGAAAAAAAAAAATCTATCTAATGATAATATACTTGATAATAAAACTTGCGAAATGTCCCAAATAAACTGAAAACAGATCAATGAATACATAAACCTTCAGCCTGTTAGCATTTAAACCAGCCATATCCAGCCAAAATTTTCTACCTGTTTTATTATGTTCAAACTGGCTGTGTCTGGCTCTTCACACCAATCTTACAATATTAATAAAAATTAACAGTTACCTCATCAAAATCTCAAAGCTACAAGTTAATGCATGATTAATTCAAAACAATATGAATAAATAAGCATTACTTTTGACAGAATAATTTGAATGCTAAAGGGTTTCATACTTCAAATTTCACTTATGTTATTTCAGTTACATACTTTGAGTATATCTAGCACTGCTTATAAACCATATGTGTGATGCTGTAGGTTAACAACATAGCTTAACAACATTTGTCCTGTTTGTATCAATTGCTAAAAATAGGATTGAACTCACACCTTCACGTCTGTTAGGGAACTATTTGCCCAAAGCATAGAATCACATGAGAAACAAAAATAGTAAAAAAATAAATAACACCCTCTTCAGCATAAAAATTCTTTTTCTGATATTTGGCAAATAACTAAATGGTATCAGGTTACTGTAGCACTCCAGCGTTGCTATTGGCCATTATATTTTTAAAGTGGTTTATCTTCCAAATGCAATCAAAATGTTATTTTATTTATTCATTTCTTAATTTATTCATTTTACACACACGTACACACATGCACTCTCTCACACACACACACACACACACACACACACACACACACACACACACACACACACACACACTGTTAGCTCTTTATCTTCAAATAAACTTTCAATGATTTTTACCACCCAAACCATGGTAAATATTGCCTTCTGGAATGTTCAGTTTTAGAATTAGTTGTACAATATCATGCATATATTATGTATATCCTCATATTTATCACCAATGAATGAATGAATGAGTGGATATATATATATATATATATATATATATATGCACACACACACACACACATATATATATATATATATATATATATATATACACACACACATATCTATATATACATAGATAGATAAATAGATAGATAGAAAGAGAGAAACAGACAGGAAGACAGACAGAAATGGAAGGATTGCTCTTGCCAATGTGGGAGTTTTGCTGTAGAAAAAAATAGCAGCCAAATCTCCCTCAAACTGCACCTTAACATCTTAAAAAACAAAACAAAAAACAATACATTGGACAATATAGTCCAAGGTACTCTAAGTCAAAAAAGGAAAAAAATTAAAGATAAGATGATCACCATTGATAATATTTCTGAACAATCAGAGCTAACTTGGATTTCACAACAATACTTAATGCTTATGGTGGTTATATTGAAAATAGAGTAGCTGGAATGAGGGTGGGGAAACAGCCGCTATCTGACAAAAATGCATTCGAGGAAAAAAAAAGTTTATAATGGAAAAGCTATTACTTTATAAAATGCACTTGTTCATAAAAAACTTTAACAAAATATTAAAATGTTAGAGTTTTGGAATAAGCACTCCTAAGTTTAAAAATAATAAGTTTTTATTTTGGCTTATTTTTTTGAAAATTTTTTTTCCAGATTTCTGCTTTCAACACAATTGTAATTATTACAAAAAAGTAATTATAAATACAGATAAAGAAATCTAAATAGATGTTTCCAAAAAAATTCATAATTAACTGAAAACATAGGCTTTAAACAAATTAAAATCAACACAAACATATTCCAATATAACAATTTAAATTTCAAATGCTGTACTTCTTTCAGAAAGCTATATTCCATTTCTGAACTAGAGTAAACACAGAGTAGAAGATGCTGTTACCTCTACAGGCCAAAAGAGAATGCCCCCCTCCCCCTCTCTCTCCTCTAAAAGGAATGAGGCTGCATATTTGTGTTAGAGATACACACTAGATTCTCATAACCAAGAATCGATCTCCATGTCAGTTTCTATTGTTCTTGGAATTTACACTTAGAATTTATTAAGTTCAACCTGTCAAATTCACCACCATCTAAGATGAGACAAGAGTTCAATCCAGATAAACCCATTTGCTTCCACTGACAATGATGTCATGCAACCTTAGGACAGCTATAAATTCAAGTTACCTGTAAGGAAGCATTCTCCTTCTTCCACAACTTTCAGATAACTCACTCTCTCTTTCTCTCTCTCTCTCTCTCTCTCTCTCTCTCTCTATATATATATATATATATATATATATATATATATCACAAACTGGATGTGTCTATTCACCTCTAACAATAAAGAGCAGTTGCCATATTTCATTCCATAACAGCTACCTCTGATGAGTGCAGGGTTACATAATCAGACTGTAACCTAGCACTCCATTGAATCCATAGCACAAAATTGATTGGTAAGATCGGCCATAATGGATATATAAAACTGTACACTTCAATTAATATATATATATATATATATATATATATATATATACATTCCTTTCACTTTTCACTCTGCCACTTAACTTTTCATCAATGGCAACCTTGCACAAGTTTCGCATCAACTTAGTGCCAGCCCATGAAAGATTCTTCATCAAAACTGAAAACAATTCATCATTGTTGTGAGACTTTGTAACAGTTCAATAAAATCTTTATGTCACTTCTCAACTTGTCATTTCTTTAACTATGTAACAAGCAGTCTTTCTCAGCTTCTCCTTGTTACTTCTCTACTATGCCACAATCTGCAAGCTAAAATTATACTGTTGCATTTGGTAACTGCTACATATATCACCTAAACATGACATTTGTGAAACTTGGAGGATTATATGAAATTACGTGGATGCCAGACAGAAATGAGATTTGTGTCATCTTCTTGACTGTATGCAGTGTGAATGGACAAATCCTGCTAGGTAAAAAAAAGAAAAATGAGCTATTACTGAGAAAGCTGTTTGTAGCAGAGAAAAGAAGGCCAATGAAAGAGATAGGAAGAAGTGAACGGGGTCATATCACAGAATGGTAGATTCTCAGAAGCTAAGATAACACTGGATTAACAGAAGATATCGCAGTATTACTGGTTCAATATGCAGTATTACCAGTTCAACCCATTCAAACCTCAAGAAACAAGATTTGTCGTTTAAGGTAGGTTGGTCTTGATTGGATAGACATATGACAAAAACCATTGGATAATAACCATTCCAGCTTTTATTTTCTTATTTTAAGGTGTCATTTATCTAATACTACATAATACAATGGTAGCATTAGCCAGCCATCATAATTTCTATGAGGTCAAGCAACAGTCTAGTGCAGTGGTTCTCAACCATTTTTTACCTATGGATCCCTTTGATTACTATTTTAATCAGGTAGACCCCCCCCCCCATAGCCATTTGATGTTTGATAACTAGTTTTATAGATACTTCTTTCAAAATTCCTATTTTGTTTTTCACATGTTAACTTGTGTAGGTTGAACTGTGTAAAACATTAGAGAAAGGAACCCAGCTGTTGTTTTTCCTTTTTTTCTTTTTTTTTTTTTTTGCAATAAATACATAAAAATCAACAATTTTTGTGGACCCTTAAAATACTATTGAGGATCCCCAATTTACTATTTTTCTAGGGTGAACCTTGCCCAAAAACCTTATATGGACCCCCAGGGGTTATATGGACTCTTGTTGAGAGTGGCTTCCTTGTTGGTTTCAGACATCTTATTGGAGGCGGTGGTGGTGATGACAAGAGGGATGGGGGGAAGAGAAAACACAAAGACAGAGGCAGAAGGAGGAGAAGGAGGAAGAGGAGAAGGAGGAAGAGGAGGAGGAAGCAGAGTCAGAAGAAGATGAAGTAGAATAGGAAGAGGATCAAGGGAACTAGGAGAAAAGGAAGATGTGGAGAAGCAGAGGAGACAAGAAAGGAGGAAAGAATAAGGAGAAAAAACAAATGTAGAGGAAGAAGAAAAGGTCGCAGAGGAGGGTGCAGAAAGAGGAGGAGGAGGGGGTGCTAAATCTGCAGAGTCAATATATATATCATTTGCAGCTGAACTATTTGCACACAAGCTATTTATACACACAAATGAACACTACACATACATTGATGTCACTCTGGACTCCTTTCTAGCAGGGTCTTTGTCTTGTTTTGTTTTGCTTGTTTGGTATTGTTTCTTGCATCTGAGCCCCATAAAAATGATGAATAAATAAATAAATAAATAAAACCTGTTGCCATGTTTGGCCCAGTTTTCTTATCTGAAAATAAGTGTCACCTTTATGCCACATTTGAATATGTCAATAACAGGCAACTATGAAAAAACAAAAACAATGTTGTTATATTTGATACATTTAAATATCCAGATATTTGCAGCAATAATTCAGTTGCCTACGTGGGAAAGAAACAGTGACATTGAAGAAAAGGATATAATCATTAATTGGAAGTGAATTTGAGTCTGTTTCCAAAGTTGGCTACTTAAGCAATAGGGCTGCTTGCTCTTTATTGGAGTTTCAAGCGCACATTATGCAGTAGCATAACAATTAGAGTAGCTAATTGGGATTCCATTTCCCAGTTAAACTGATTACTTTGCGCTTGGCATTGTTTGTGTGCAAAAGATATTTGAGAGAATAGCTGTGTGAGAGATTTTATAATGTAGCACACCAGCATACAAATACTGGATAACATTTATCTTCTTTCCCTATGACCAGCCAGTCCACATTACTCTATAAGGAGCATAGCACCAGTTTCCGGGTCTCTCTGGTGTATATATTTCTCCCTGGATGGAAGTTGGTCCATTACAAGATTACTCATTTTTACCAGCTGAGTGGATTGGCATAAGGTAAAATGGAGTATTTTGCTCAAAAACACAATATCATTGCCTGGTCGAGAAATTGAAACCACAATCTTACGATCATGAGTCCAACACCCAAACCGCCATGCTGTAGGACTGAACGCAAGACCACATGATTTCAAAGTGGACTTCTTAAGCACTAAGCCACACATATGACCACTTCTCACTATCTGAGTCGATAAGCTGTGATCAGACATTCTGAAAATAGATAGCATTCTTCCAATGAAACAGATACCCCAAAGCAAACTCCTTCATCTAGTACAAATAACATGTAAAGATCCCTGGTTGACAGTTGTTATTCAGTACAGAGAGGTACATGTGACAGTAAAAAGTAAAACCATCAAAATAAACATAGGTAGTCAATAGAAGAGCACCGAATGCAACAATTTATAATATACAATACAGCTACAGTTATACGCATGTACAACAGCTGAATGATGTAACTGGTAATGGGATAACAATGATATAAATATGAATCTCAGTGGAGGGAAATATATCATTCAAAAGAATGATATATTCAAAAGTTAAGACATGGTTGATATTTCAACACAATTAACTTCCATTCATAAGAAAATCAATGGCTGATAATTTTAAACCATCATTTCAATGGTTTTACTTTCATTCCCTATCTTTCCTTTTCTTTCTCGTTCATACTTGTTTTCCCTTAAGAAAACCGAAACTCGAAAGGAAAAGAAAGAAAGAAAAAAAGAACACACTCAAAAGAATAGATATTTGTGAGTAGGGAAGAAAAGTAAGGAATTGTAGAGAACGAGGAGAATGAAAGGCAAAAAAAAAAAAAAGATTAAGAATGAGTGGTGGGTGGGTGAAGGCAAAAGTGGGAATGAGACCGGAATAAAAAAAAAAAGGCAATCAATGATTGAGAAGAGACGGTACCTGAGGGAACCTGAGCATTATAAGTAACAGTGCAGGATGAAAGAGAATGTCCCGCTTCTACCATTACCATCCACAAGTATTGAGAGAGTGAGAGAGTGAGAGAAAGTGAAGAATAAGAGAAACAGTAAGAGAAACAGTATTGGGTATAAGGAGCAACACTATTAAAAACAAATATGAATATGCGTGTGTGTGTGTGTGTGTAACTATATTCTTTTATTTGTTTCAGTCATCTGACTGCGGCCATGCTGGAGCACTGCCTTTAGTCGAACAAACTGACCCCAGGACTTATTCTTTGTAAGCTTAGTATTTATTCTATCGGATCTCTTTTGCCGAACTGCTAAGTTACGGAGACACAAACACACCAGCATTGGTTGTCAAGTGATAGTGGTGGGACAAACACAGACACACAAACATATATACTCACACATATATATATATGTATATATATATATATGGCAGGCTTCTTTCAGTTTCTATCTACCAAATCCACTCACAAGGCTTTGGTCAGCCCGAGGCTATAATAGAAGACATTTGCCAAAGGTACCACGCAGTGGGACTGAACCTGGATCCATGTGGTTGGTAAGCAAAGTGCTTACCACACAGCCACGCCTGCACCTACTATATATATAGAAATATATATATATATATATATGTGTGTGTGTGTGTGTGTGTGTGTATTTGTATCTATGTATGTATATATAAATACACACAAACACACACAAACAAATATAAAAGCATTGTTATGCATATGTATATATATATATATATATATATATATATATATATATATATGTATGTATGAGTATATATGTGTATATTTATACGTATGTGTGTAACTATGTATATATGTATACATTTATATCTATGATTGTATATATAAATACACATCTACACACACACACACACACATGCACACACACACACACACACACAAATGTAGCAAAAACAAAAGATAACTACTGTGCATGGAAAGAATAACGAAGAAATTCAGATGGTGCAGAAAAAGGGAACGCAGGTATATAAAGTAGCAGGGGGGGGGGGCAGCCATTAAAAGACATAAGGGGAGAGGTACAGAGGCTGGTGGGTGCGGGGTGCAGGGTTGAACTGCTCAATATGTACTCTTTAATGCAGTTCTTTCTTTAGTTATCAAAACACGCTTACCATTATCCTGCAAGACACTAGGAACATTGTTGACATAACATAGTGAACTGTACAAGGTTTAGGCAGCCCTGTAGAACTCACAGTGGTAATCACTTCAGATCACACACACCATAATAGTATTTAGACTTACTCAGAGAGGAATTCACACAGATACAGACACACACACACACAATACATACATATATATATATATATATATATATATATATATATATATATATATATACACATATACACATATAGAAACATATATAAATATAGCAAAATGGACAAGCCCTCCTTGACTCACCCTTCCAGAGATAAGCAATAAGAGATTCATTTTCTAGTTATGTCAGTTAATTCTCTTTACTGCTTTATTCAACATCACACGACACACACACACACACACACACAGAGGCATGTAAGCACACACACACACAGTCACGCACATACATACACACACATACATATGCACATACATATGCACATACATATATATTTACGCATACGTGTACATATACATACATACACACATACATATGCATAGGCATACATACATGCATACTACATACATACATACATATACATACACACATACATACATATATATATACATACATAAATAAATAGAAATATACATATATACATGTAATTATTGATACCACCACAGAACTATCACATTCATACACCATTAATTCCACACCACCACCACTACCACTGCAGTTGTCACCACCACCGCTACCACCACCATATAAACACAGCATTAATGCCACAGCTTCACCATATTCACTACTATCATTTCTGTTATTTATGCAACTAATACCAATTTGTTTGTTTTTTGTGTTGTTTTTTTCTGTAGGTAGTTTTTGCCAAAATATCCAGTTTATGTATGTATTTGTATGTGTGTATATAAACGAGAGAGAGAGAGAGAGGGTGAGGAAGGGAGGGAGTAGAATGAGTAGTAGAGAGAGGGGGAGCAGAATGAGTAGTAGAGAAGGGAGGGAGGGATAGAATGAGTAGTAGAGAGAGAGGGAGTAGAATGAGTAGTAGAGAGGGAAGGGAGGGAGTAGAATGAGTAGTAGAGAGGAGGGAGGAAGGGAGGGAGTAGAATGAGTAGTAGAGAGAGGGGGAGCAGAATGAGTAGTAGAGAAGAGAGGGAGGGATAGAATGAGTAGTAGAGAGAGAGGGAGTAGAATGAGTAGTAGAGAGGGAAGGGAGGGAGTAGAATGAGTAGTAGAGAGGAGGGAGGAAGGGAGGGAGTAGAATGAGTAGTAGAGAGAGGAAGGAGGAAAGGAGGGAGTAGAATGAGTAGTAGAGAGAGAGAGAGAGAGAAAGAAAGAGTAGGGGGTTAGAAGGAGAGTGGGAGAAGTTTCTATCAACATGTAAGCCACTGCCAGGCCCGCTACCCCACCCCCCACTGCTAATGCCAGTTAGCACCTACCTATCCCAATAGGCAACGGCAACAACAACAACATGGCCACTCAGATCAATAATAGGATAGCAGTTATCAACAACAACAACACAACCAGCATCATTGCAACAATATCATCCAATCACAAACAACAACAACAACAACAGCAACAGCAACAGCAGCAGCAGCAGCAACTGCAGCAGTAGCAGCAGGAACAAGTCCAAGGACTGCAATCACAGAAACAACAGCAACAACAACATATCAAGCAACAGTTGTCTTTTCACAAAATAAATAAATAAATAAATAAATGAATAAATATAATACAAAATACGAAAAAATAAAATAAAATAAAATAAAATAAAGTAAATGAATAAATAATCCCATACGTTTCCTTTGCAAGAAAACAGAACTTAATGACCTTTCATCATCATCACTATCCTCATAACCAACGTTGTTGTCGTCATCATCGTCATCATCAGTAACACCATCCTTGCCATTATCATCATCATCAGCACTATCCCTACAATCCCATCATTGTCATCATCATAATCACAATCATCACTATCCTCACAACCAACACCATCATCATCATCATCATCATCATCATGACCAACACCATCGTCATTGTCAACAACAATAACACACAAATTACCAAAGTTGATTCATCATCATCATCATCATCATCATCAATGTTATTCTCATCGTTGTAGTCATCATCATCATCATCGCTGTCTTTTCCATCATCATCATCATCACCATCAATATCACCACCGTCATCACCAACAACAGCACACATTATCGAAGTTGATTCATCATCATCATCATCATCACCACCACCATCATCATCAACAACAACAGCACACAGCACTACCAAACTTGATTCATCATCATCGTCATCATCATCATCATCATCGTCACCAACACCACCAACATCATCAACACCATCAACACCATCACAACCATCATCATCATCAACCACAACAGTACGCAGCATTACCAAAGCTGACTCATCATCATCATCATCATCATCATCGCCATCATCAACACTGCAGAGTGTTAACACAAAGCTGACTCATCAACACCATCACCACCACCACCACCACCACTGCCACCAATGCCATCATAATATCCCCTACTATTCCTTTATTACTACAATGAACAATATCCCTAATGCAGTTGTTTTTTCAGCCTCACACAACTACTACTACTACTACTACTACTACTACTACTACTGACCCAACCACTACTGCAGTAGCTAGCCCTTTATAGCATCACCAAGCGATTGAGAGATCCTCTAGGTGGTCATTCAGCCTGGTAGAAATAGTAGCAAATTCTTCCTTAAGTCATACTCTGACATCCTAAAAAGGATGGATACATGAAAAAGATAAAAAGGGGTGAGGAGTGGTCATAGTAAAACGATTTTGTTCATAAATATCTTCAAACAGGGCTGACTCAGGGCTAAAGAGCACAACTAACAATACCACCCAACCTGCAAGACATAGCAGCTAAATATCTCTCGAATTACATAATGTCATGTTACAAAAAAAAAAATAACAAGGATGGAGACATTAGATAATGGAGTCTTGCACACACTGTCTGAGTATAAGACAGGATGGTCATAGTCGGAGTGCTTGTGACCATCTTTTGTCTGCTCAATCAAGGTTGAGCTGCAAATTAAATAACATGGCTGTGTGGTAAGTAGATTGCTTACCAACCACATGGTTCCGGGTTCAGTCCCACTGTGTGGCACCTTGGACAAATGTCTTCTGCTATAGCCTCGGGCCGACCAAAGCCTTGTGAGTGGATTTGGTAGACGGAAACTGAAAAAAGCCCGTCGTATATGTATATATGTGTATATATATGTGTGTGTGTGTATATGTTTGTGCATCTGTGTTTGTGCCCGCCAACATCGCTTGACAACCGATGCTGGTGTGTTTACGTCCCCGTAACTTAGCGGCTCGGCAAAAGAGACCGATAGAATAAGTACTAGGCTTACAAAGAATAAGCTCTGGGGTCGATTTGCTCAACTAAAGGCGGTGCTCCAGCATGGCCGCAGTCAAATGACTGAAACAAGTAAAAGAGTAATACTATAAGGAGATCTTCTACATGTTCACTCGACTTCATAGAAATGGCATCTAAACATTCCTCAAATCACGGCCTAACATCTTAAAAAAAAAGTACATTAGATAATGATAGGTACACTATCCCAAACAGAAGACTGGGTGGTCATGTCTGGCATGCCTTTGATCAACTACACTAACATAAGCACTACAGTTGTTACTTGAAATACCACAATCTCTATGTCATCATTTGACCTGTAAGAAATAACAGTAAGTCTTCCTCAAATCACACCAGATCATATTTTTAAAAAATAGGATGGATTGGATAATGTGGCTCTTCATATATTATACCTGAGTAAAAAATGGCATTGTCACAACTGGAATGTCTTTCATTATAGGTTTGCTTAATCAAGAATGGTCTAGAAATTAAACAACAACTTATAAGCGAACTACCAAAACCACTATTAGAACCAGCCTCGTTGCTCTTACCATAAAAGATGTTTCACTCTGCAACAGACTATCTTAGTGTTTCCTTGATTTAATATCAACCCTTTTCTAGGGTGGGTTGCAGGGAGCAAAGTATGACCCTTTATTCTCTTCAGGACCTAATATTGGTGGAAGAAAGGAACTAAGTTATCCTCAAACCAGTGAGAGATATAGCTCAAACATTCACAACATAGTGAACTCTGCTTAAGGTGTCCAATGACCAGATGGTGGTTTAAAGCTGGGCAATGGATTAAGTCAGCTTGACAAAAAACTCAAAATGGAAAAAACACCAGAAGAGATACAGCATCTGATACTCCAATATTTACACCATCCACTGCTCTGTGACTGCCCACGGTTTTATCATTACAAAGCTATTGGTTTAAAGTATTCGTTTTTAAATTAAAACCTTCTGTTAGTTATTTAACTAAATCCCATCCAATTCACATTTGCTAAATATAAAAAGAGAGCAAGGAAACTAAGACATTTAAAAAACAGACTATATATATATATATATATATATAACCATTTTGAGCGTGGCCGTTGCCAGTACCGCCTGACTGGCTCCTGTAGGATTTTCGAGCGAGATCGTTGCCAGTGCCCCTGGACTGGCTTGTGCGGGTGGCACATAAAAGACACCATTTCGAGCGTGGCCGTTTTCGTGCGGGTGACACGTAAAAGCACCCACTACACTCTCTGAGTGGTTGGCGTTAGGAAGGGCATCCAGCTGTAGAAACTCTGCCAAATCGGACTGGAGCCTTGTGTTGCCATCCGGTTTCACCAGTCCTCAGTCAAATCGTCCAACCCATGCTAGCATGGAAAGCGGACGTTAAACGATGATGATGATGATGATGATATATATATATATATATATATATATATATGTATGTATGTATGTATATATATGCACAGAGTCCTTGGAATAAATGTCAGAAGTAAGATTTATTTGTGAAAATACCATACACTGTGCTGAGATAACTATATGTCATTCTATACAACATTTTGGGTTTAAATGCTCATGTCATTCATTACAGCTATTGAATAGGAACCAATTAAGTAGCTGATACATGGCCACTCAAACCAATAGACACAGCAACCAAATCTCCCTCAAATCAAACTCTGCCTTCTTTAAACAAAGTAAAAAAAAACACATTGTGGAATGTTTTCTGCCATGACACAGCAAAATATTTATCAACCACAGAAGGAATAAAGGCAAAGTTGACCTTGGTAAGATTTGAAATATGAAAATCATTTTATATTCAATAATTGAAAGAGGAAATCTTTGAACTCAACATTAATTTTAAGCTTTCTTCAAGCTGAGGGCTTAAAGTGTGGATGCTGGGATGAGATGAAAAAAACTGAGAGATTGGCATTTTGAGTCAGTTCCAGATTAGTGTATGTTGCTCAAGCTCTATATCCTTAACTTAACTCTCAATGGCTAAATTCATCTAGCATTAAAATGTTTATTAAGGGTTTGAAAAATAATTTGGGTGCATGAAATGGATTTAGATAGATAGAGATGACATACCTAGGGGCAAAAGATTGTTGCTATCATTGTTGTTATTGATTAGGCAGAGTTAGGCAGATCTGTGATGGCAGACCACATTTCAGCTAATTCATTTGTTCTTTTTACTTGTTTCAGACATTAGAGTGCAGCCATGCTGGGGCACCACCTTGAAGGATTTAGTCAAAGAAATTGGTTCCAGTACTTAATTTTTTTTTAAGCCTAGTACTCATTCTACTTGTCTCTTTTGTCAAACCACTAAGTTACAGGGATGTAAACAAACCAACACTAGCTGTCAAGTGGCGGCGGTAGTGGACAAACACACACATATATGATGAGCTTCTTTCAGTTTCCATCTACCAAATCCAATCACAAGGCTTTGGTTGGCCTAGGGGTATAATAGAAGGTACTTGCTCAAGGTGCCACATGGTGGGACTGAACCCAAAACCATGTGGTTGAGAAACAAACTTCTTACCACACAGCCTCACCTGAACCTATGACAATCCTCTTTCTTTTTTTCGTTATCAGACAATGTATCAAAGGCTACAATATTGAATGCTTTCTTCCTTCTTCAGGTATAAATATCAGAGGTATGATTTTATGAAGATTTGGTTGTTATTTCTTGCAGATCAGATGATTACATACAGGTTTTCCTTCTTATCTTATAAAACAAAAGGAAGGAAGGAAGGAAGGAAGGATATGATATGATATGATAAGATATATGAACAAAGATATGTGAACAGAGTATATGAAAAGAAACGTGTTCACATAAGGAAAATACTTCAGTTTTAATGAAATCTTGATGACATTGCCATGTACAGCAGTTCATGGCATTTATAAGAAACAGCAATATCATAACTCTGAGACAATGGCTCTAAAACTGTAATGTTTCACAGACTTGGGGGCCTTAATAATCTCCAGCAGCAATGAGAAACGTAGGGTGCAGGATTATCCTTATATAAACAATCATCAAGTGTTTTATTTCTGGTTCCAGTCATGGTTTCAGACTAGACTTGAATAAGGAACATTCATCAAGTACAATGTTGCTATCCACTATGTCACTGATGTACGCACAATTTTTATTATGTCATTTGAATTTATCATTCAGTAATGTCAACCAAACTGATAATCAGTGCTGGGCTTATGAAACTCAAAGAAGAGCTAGACTAAAAACAGCTATATCTCTACTTCTTATATACGTGTCAATAGATATCTTCACACACAAACACACGTAGATTTTTATCATTTATCAATATATTACCAACAACGCACAACCATACAGAGATACAGACCTATATACATATATTATGTATGAAATAGAAAGAGTCTCACCCCTATTCCTTCAATGAATCACAGGGAACATTATCAATATCTGAATTGATTTGTTTTATCATGCATATTTGTCACTGCCTTTTTTTTTTAATCTAAAAGACAGTCTGTCACACTCTTTTCTTTCCATATCTACTCCCTCTCCTTTATTTCACAGAGAGCAAATCAAGCAGGTAACACAAAAAGGAGTGGGGGTGGGAAAATCAGAGAAAAAGACAATGGGGGAGAATAAAGGAAAATGAAAGGAGGCAGGACAAGACATAAACAAATGTATGTGCTATTTCACATTCTGACAATATTTTCAATTCAAACAATGATCATGTGTATAAAATATTGTGTTTATATACAAGATGACCATGTTTATAAACAAAATATATCAAAATATATGCATATATTTCGTTTACATTTGTCATTATTATTTCATCTTCCAAAGACTGAAACAACGGTGGTTAAAATTTTCACTATGCAAGAGAGCATTCAGTGCTGGATACACATTACACACTTGATCTTACGTGCATACAATGGGGTACACTTGCATTGAAACAACTGATTTTCCATTGACCCAATTTTTTTTTTTTTTTCCTGTGTTATTATTGGAAGTATAAAAAAACTATATTGTTTTGTTATTTCCTGACACTTTTGAAAGATTTTATTGAAAAAATCTACTAAACAGGATGTCATACAGAAATTTGGTGCAAAACATTTGTGAAATATATCAGATACAATCTTTCCAGAGAACTGACTTTTTAAGTTTGCAAGTGGGATAACACACACTTGTGTGTGTGTATGTGCGTGTGTATATGTATATGTATATGTGTGTGTGTGTGTGTATGTATATATATATATATATACATATGTGCGTGTGTGTGTGTGTGTTTGGAAAATTGCTCTTTTATCAATGGCATTGATTGTAAAATATGTGGCATGGAAGAATTCTGCTTTGTAAATTACTCTCCGACTTCAATAAACACATATGATGATTCAGGGTTTTCCCTATGAGTCATTAAACTCAACACTAAGGATGTAAATAAAGAAAGACAATGTAAAATTGCAGCAAAAATGAAACAAGGAGGAAAAACCTTTGTGACTGCAAACAATTCGACACTGCTCAGAAACCGATATCATATTATATATAATTCGTTAAGTGTTTAATTCTATTATATTTAGTGAAAAGGAATTTTTAGTAAGTGTTATATTTTAAGATGGGTTTTTTTTTTTTTGCATGCCAAATAAACATATGCACTACATATATTTGTTCTTCACTCATTTATTATTCTTCCTTAATTTATCTTATATCAATTGTCTGAAAATCTTTCATCACACACCTGTGACCTCTTCAGCGACTCTTTCATCCCACATGTCTACTTCCGAAATATAACAGTATCTGTTTCAACACATGATTTCACATCAGGAATCTTGCAAAACAATTTCATAAACTTAAAGATTTTTAGTAAATTTTTAGGATTTAACACTTTATTCAAAGTGAAATCTTCACTCAAAGATCATACCAGTAAAAGCTATACATAATCATGAATAATCGTGTATATTTTATTTCACCAACTCCAAAATAAACCTTACACAGCTTTTCTCCCAATAACATGCTACGTGTTATAATTACACATTAGAACAGGTAGTACGCTTTAATTAAGTTGACAGAAATAAAAATCAGTGTAATTTTATTTTAAAACAGTTGTTTTAACCCCAGTTCAAATATTTTTCCTTGAGTTTTGTTGATTCATTAAGTTTCTATGAAGCTGTTTGAAACACAAGATATTACATTGTGAAGGTAAATGATAATGAATAAACATTTTATATTCAACCAGGTTATAGAAAATGCACATGTATTTTTTCTATTTAAAACTATATAATTAATTAAGTAAAGTAAAACATTTTTCCCTACGTGCAGCCCTAGCTTAATCACCGCAGAATTAAATTTCATGAATTAATATAGATAATAATGTCTTTTTTTTCTAAGGTTTTACCATTGTAAATAGAACAATAGACAGAAAGTGTGCGCATTATGTCTTTGAGGAGTGTATGTTAGGGGATAGAAAGAGAATCAATAAGGAAGGCAGAAAGTGAAAGCGAAACAACGTGGGAGAATAAACAAGAGAAAGGAAGAGTGGAAGCGGGAAAACAAGAAATGAGAGGGATTATAAGGGGGGGGGAGAAAGGAAGGTAAATGCTTTAAGTAACTTACATTTCCAAAGGATATATATATATATATATATATATATATATATATATATATATATATATATATTTATTTATTTATTTATTTATTTATGTGTTTCAGCCAAGTGGCTGCGGTCATGCTGGTGATGGTTAAGTTATATATCAAAACAATTTAACATTAAACTGAGGAATTGTTCAATACTTTTTAGTAGAATTTAGTAGAATAGGTGCAGGAGTGGCTGTGTGGTAAGTAGCTTGCTTACCAGCCACATGGTTCTGGGTTCAGTCCCACTGCGTGGCACCTTGGGCAAGTGTCTTCTACTATAGCCTCGGGCCGATCAAAGCCTTGCGAGTGAATTTGGTAGACAGAAACTGAAAGAAGCCCGTCGTATATATGTATATGTGTGTATATATGTATGTTTGTGTATCTGTGTTTGTCCCCCCAACATCGCTTGACAACCGATTTTGACTTTCATCCTTTCAGGATTTGATAAAACAAGTACCAGTTAAGTACAAGGGTCAATTTAATCAACTACCCACTTCATCCAAATTTCAGGCCTTGAGCCTATATTAGTAAGAATTATTAATCCAATGTTAGATTTAAGTCTATCTCAACAAAAATAAAGGTTATTTGCCAACCTGATGTGGCAGTCCAGGTTGGAACAAATGCGACTGTAGTTTAACCCCAAGAGACATCATCTCCAGCTGGCTATACGACACACAATCTCTGTACTTATATTTTCGAAAAGGGGAGTTTAGCACCCCTGTATAGCCAGCTGGAGATGATGTCTCCTGGGGTTAAACAACAGAAGCATTCGTCCCAAGTGGGACTGCCACATTAGGTTGGCAAATAACCTTTACTTTAAATTACTGCCACTGAATATCTCTTGCTGAGAGATTTAGGAATAATAATGTTTCAACAAAAACAAGCGAGTAAATAAATTAGTATCCAGCCACTGATAGCTGAAATGGAAAATTGGACCAAGCTACAAACTGAAGAGTGCATGGTTCATATCTTGTCATTACACTGTCCATAGCAAATGTGTTTGATTCTCAAATAGCCCAGTCCACCTATCTGTAAATAAATAACAAGGAGTATTAACTGCTACAGCTGGTAGTACGGCATAATTCATGAGTATTTCACTACCCTGCAATATCGAGTGCTGTTGTCACTATGAGTGTTACCAGGTAGCTCAATCTGTCAGAAATTGAAGCCAAATTTCTGTAAAAATCATACCCCAACATTTTATGAAGGCTCCAAGAAAACCACATGCACGAAAATTATGACATGAAGATCATGGTTTGACACTGCCTATAATATGATTTACATATACACTTTATTACGGTACATCATCAATAGTTTGCTATTCACAGATTTTATGATTTACAAGCGCCGCTGACATCACCACAACCAACACTACCATCACCATCATCATCATTATCAGTTAACGTCTGTTTTCTATGCTGGCATGAGTTGGACAGTTTGACAGGATCCAGTAAGCTGCAAGGCTGCATTGAGCTCCAGTGTCAGCTTTGACATAGTTTCTACAGATGGATGCCCTTCCTAATGCCAGCCACTTTACAGAGTATGCATATGCATGCATGTATACATATATATATATATTGGCCAAAGTTACAGAGTGACTCAAGGGCTGAGAGTTTTGAGTGTTGACACTTATCAATGCATGTAACTCTCAGCACTTGAGTCACTCTTCTGCCAATTAATAATCAAAAACATAGCTGTCCCGTCTTTACATACATAATTTATTTCATATTGCATTATCAAATATATCTTTATTTTTTTATTTGTTTCAGTCGTTGGATAGTATTGACACTGGGGCACTGCCTTGAAGGGTTTAGCTGAACAAACTCCAATATTTCTCTTCTTAAAAGCTTGGTACTCAGTTGTAATGGTCTCTTTGCTGAACCACTAAGTCACAAGGACATAAACAAACCAACACCAGTAGTGAGGGGCAAACACAAACGTACACAGATAGATATATACATACATGACAGGCTTCTTTCATTCACAAGACACTGGTTGGCCCAGAGCTATATTAGAAGACACTTGCCCAAAATGCCACACAGTGGGACTGAACCCAGACCCATATAGTTGGGAAGCAAATTTCTTACCACACACCTATTTGTATACCAATATCTTTTTTTTTTCATATGACAGTACAGGTTGATTTGAGAGAAATCTGGCTGCTATTTCTAATAATTCAACCAGCTATATAGCGATTCCTTCATCATATTTGTATATTACTACTAAATTTTGGTCTACCTAATTAATGATTGCGTTGTGTTTCTGCTGTAGCAAGTGCAAAAATTTAACTAATTCCTTCCCACCCCACCGCACTTGTGAACATGAACACCTCGTTCAAATAATGCAAACAGCAGCTATTTAATATTCATTCAAGACTGGGATTGCACACACCTAGGCTGTTACAAATAAGTAAGGAACTAATCAGACAAATGAAGATTGCACAGCACCTCTAGCAGAATTATATTACAAGTTGGGAGATTGGATATCCTTCACATACTCAGTCACGCACACACACGGGATACCCATATACAGAGAACGGATACTGAAACCATTTTAAACAGGCATGAATATTCAGTGTGTGCTAGTAATACAGCATTGCCTTGTTTTTGTATACTTTCAAATTTTCTGCACTATTTATAAACAGAATATATTATTAGGTAAAGGAGCCTCAAAGCAGGTTGATCAACCTGCTAGAAACAGCAACTAAATCTCTCGTGACTGTGCAGTAAGAAGTTTGCTTCCTGACCACATGGCTCCGAGTTCAGTCCCACTGCGTGACACCTTGGGCAAGTGTCTTTTTCTATAACCTCGGGCTGACCAAAGCCTTGTGAGTGGATTTGGTAGATAGAAGCTGAAAGAAGCCTGTCGTGTATGTGTGTGTGTGTGAGTATGTGTGTGTGTGTGTGTGTGTGCGTGTGCGAGAGAGAGAGTGTGTGTGTGTGTAGGTGTGTGTGCATGTGTGTATGTGTGCATGTGAGTGAGAGTGTGTGTGTGTGTGTGTGTGTGTGTTTGTGTGTGCATGAGTGAGAGTGCACGCGCACGTGTGTGTGTGTGTGTACATGAGTGAGAGTGCACGTGCACGTGTGTGTGTGTGCATGAATGTGAGAGTGTGTGTGTGTGTGTGTGTGTGTGTTTCTTCCCCCCAACATTGCTTGACAACCACTGCTGGTGTGTTTATCTGGTCATGGGGAAATATTACCTTGCTTGAAAACTAGTCAGAGTTAGTGACAAGAAGGGTATTTGGTCACAGAAAGTCTGCCTCAGTCAATAAATTCCATCTAACCCATGCAAGCATGGTAAAGTGGATGTTAAAACAATAATGATGATAATAATGACTTTGCCCAGTGCGCTAACAATTCCACCAATTCACAGCTCTGGACTGGTTCTTTATTTTATTAACTTTGAATGGATGAAAGGCGAAGCTGACTGCAGCAGGATTTGAGCTTATAATATAAAGATCAGGAACAAATATTTTATCCAACACTCTAATGATTCTACCAATTCATTGTCCCTTTCAATAATGTGAGAAAAACTATATCTGAAAAGATGGGATGGGCCTGGTTGGAATACCTTTGATCATAGGCCTACTTCATCAGAGATGACCTGGAGCAAAACATTAACAACCACCAATGGTTCCAACAAGGAAGCAACCACACAGTCACTCAACCTGTTAGAAATGGTATCCAAGCCTCCTTTAAAACTACATCCTACTGTCTCAAATAAAGCAAGATACTATAGACCAGGGGTTTTCAAACTGTGGTCCGCAAGGACAAGACAGGGGGTCCGTGGACAGCAAATACTTTTTATGGGCAATTTGATTTTATATATGTTTTTTAAATCGAAATCTTTTAATTGACAATAAACCTATTTGTTAAATACTGTTAAATAAATAAATGTAAAAATATATGTTATTTTAAGCAAATATTTATGTATAAATTTCATAAGCGTTTATAAGGGGGTAAAGCCTGAAATATAAAGGGGTCCGCAAGTCAAAAAGTTTGAAAACCCCTGCTTTAGACAATGAAGTCCATGATTTAGAGAAGCAAAAAAAAAAAAAAAAAAAAATGAAGATGCATTTACAGTGTGGAAGATACATATAAGTTATTCAAAAACACAAAAACTGTTAACTTCATTTAAACATTCATTTAAGTGAAGTTAACAGCTTTTGGCATTTTTGTATGACTGACATGTGTCGCTCACACTTGTAAATTAATTGTTTTAATTTCAACACACACCCTGAGATCAAATCACTCACCAGACACAAAGAGATCTCCAAAATAAAGCTGGTTACAGCTAAGAGTACCTTGGTTATAGGTAAGCTCAATCAAAGCTGATCTGGGACTATACAAACAGATGATTCTTTATTGAATTCATCATGTGCTTTTTGTTTTCATGCAGCTAACAACTGATTAAACTGAAGGAAATATTATTTTTTTCTTTCAGGGATACTGTATCAACAGATTATTATTTAATGGAACCGGACTAAGAATAAGTCATTATAGTTCGTTAAATACAGACAGTGAAGCACTTGTATATACAACAACATAAAATGTGTAAGTATATGTGTAAATATTTGTTACTGCTTGTGCTTGTCTGTATGCATGTGTGTGTGTGTGTGTGTGTGTGCATGTGTGTGTGTGTGTGTGTGCAAGCACAAGTGCGTTTAGCTCACTAGAAGTATCAAAAACTGATGAAAAATAGTAGCATACTAGTCTAATGGGAATGAAATCTAAGATTTGAAAATGGCATGAAGAAATTCAAAGAATCTGGGATGTCAGTGCAAAGAGTGACAAATACAGTATTTATGATATTCGGTATCAGATCGACATTGATCTAGAAGTGCCACTCTTCATAAACATTCTGGTTTAATGAAAAATACGCAAATGCTTTATGAAGTCCTAAGAGATTTTAAGGACCACAGTCTTTAGGCTTTGGTTTCGTGATATGAAGCAGATAAGGGATAAATCTGAATACCCACCCCACACCTAAATGAGATGCCAATCTATCACAGGTAGCATTCATATTCCTGACACTTCATCAAACTGGTACCTGGTATTTCATTGGTTACAACAAGAATTCCAGTTGATCCAATCAACAGAACAGCCTGCTCAAGAAATTAACATGCAAGTGGCTGAGCGCTCCACAGACATGCATAACCTTAATGTAGTTCTCGTGGAGATTCATTGTGACACAGAAAATGACAAGGCTGGCCCTTTGAAATACAGGTACTACTCATTTTTGCCAGCTGAATGAACTGTAGCAATGTGAAATAAAGTGCCTTGCTCAAGGATACAACATGCCACTGGGAATCAAACTCACGACCTTACAATAGTGAACCCTTAACCACTAAGCCATTTGCCTTCCAAGACTGATAATGTAGAATAAAGTGGTTTACCCAGAAACTTAATCAAAAACTGAGAAGTAATATTTATCCCCACTTAAATGTGGATATTCTGTTAAAACAAACTCTAATGCAGTAAATACCAGGAGTGGAACTCTCATCAAAGACCTGTATTGAATCCAAATGCACAGTTGTAAGCAAGCTGTCCAAAATTTTGTGCATTGAGTTTCTTACTTACAATTCTAAGAATCCAGCTAAATTAGCATAAGCTTTGTTAGTTTCAGTTTAAAAATAAAAATATCATCATAGTGTACGTTATTTACATTTGATGGATATTTGTCCTCATCATGTTTGTTGTTAACACAACATTTCGGCTGATATACCCTCCAGTCTTCATCAGATGTCTAGGGGGAAATTTCGAATCTGGGTTCTCATTCCTAAGGTATTTTTCGATGTTATATCATTATTATTATTATTATTATTATTATTATTATTATCATTATTCAGGTCACTGCCTAGAATCGAACTCGGAATCTTGGAGTTAGTAGCCCGCGCTCTTAACCACTTAAGAGCGTGGGCTACTAACCCCAAGATTCCGAGTTCGATTCTAGGCAGTGACCTGAATAATAATAATAATAATAATAATAATAATAATAATAATAATAATAATAATAATAGTAATAATAATAATAATTATAACAACAGCAACAACAACAACATTGAAAAATACCTTAGGAATGAGAACCCAGGTTCGAAATTTTCCCAAGACACCTGATGAAGGCTGGAGGATATATCAGCCGAAATATTGCTAAGCATTTCACCCAGAGTGCTGGTGATTCTGCCAGCTCGCCACCTTAATTGTAGCTAATAATATAGTTGTTACCTATTAAGAAGGGAAATATGTAGTGTAGAATACATATACATACATGTATGTGTGTTTATGTGGGTGTCTGATCTCTAATTGTGAAGGGAATGTATGGAGGAGGCAGACCCAAGGGATATCCCTATAAGTCAGTCGACTGCTTGTGATGCCACTTCCATTACATTTCACTCAGATTACATATAATTTGATTAACCCAGAAAACTGAGCTTATGTATATTAATATGGAAATAGAAATATAAACAGACAAACCCTTGAAACAGATTGTGCTGTGCATGTATGTGCGTGTGTATTATCTTATTGGAATTTGACTGCTTCGTTTTGTCATTTTCTTCAATTTTGTTAATCACAATGTGTGTGTGTGTGTGTGTGTGTGCATGCAAATGTACGAGGGAGTGCCAAAAAGTTCTTGACTTTGCTTAAAAGCAAACATGGGAGGATCAGTTAATTATGATTTTATTTAACACATTCCTCTCAGATTCACTACTTATCGCAGCAGCCCTTCAGTTTTTCTAAGCCCTGTAAAAGAACTCAGATAGTTGGGCTTCCAACCAGGTCTTTTGTGATACCCTTAAGCCAGGAACTTTTCAGCACCCCCTCGTACATATGGATTTTTAGTATGTTTTCACAATCACAGACAAGACCATGATGGAGCATATACATACGTATAATATGTTAAGTGTACTAGTTTAAGCGTGGAGGCGCAATGGCCCAGTGGTTAAGGCAGCAGACTCGTGGTCATAGGATCGCGGTTTCAATTCCCAGACCGGGCGTTGTGAGTGTTTATTGAGCGAAAACACCTAAAGCTCCACGAGACTACGGCAGGGGATGGTGGCGAACCCTTCTGTACTCTTTCTCCACAACTTTCTCTCACTCTTACTTCCTGTTTTTGTTGTGCTTGTAATTCAAAGGGTCAGCCTTGTCTCACTGTGTCACGCCGAGTATCCCCAAGAACTACGTCAAGGGTACACGTGTCTGTGGAGTGCTCAGCCACTTGTACGTTAATTTCACGAGCAAGCTGTTCCGTTGATCGGATCAACTGGCGGAGTGCCAACAACTAGTTTAAGCAAGTCGGCATGGATACAGTCCACTGGTTATACTCTGAAGCATAACAAACCTGCCATGACACAAGCAGAAGAATAAGTAAAGCATGTAGAGAAATAAGCAAAGGACATTCCTGGCCAAGACAGTAAGGATAGTGTTAAGTGTTGATATGATATTATCTTAAAGCAGTGGGTAGTACCTAAAAAGTTAATAGTAACAGGCAGTATCTACAATGAAGTTCACAACTGCAAATAATGTCTACATAAAGTTTATAGTCAACATCAAGGTAGCTGTCTGCAACAGGCTGTGTCTACGTACTGGATTGCAACAAGATTTGTCTTTTTAGATGACAGCTGTAAAGTGACAAATGGCTAATGGCTGTAAACAATGACTAAAAATAGTCAACAGCTAAAGTCTACATAAATGACAAAGGAGTCTCTCTATATGGTTATTCAATCTTCTAGAAATAACAACCAAATATCACTCAAGTCACACCCTCACCATTTAAAAACAAAAGAAAAAAAGAGAAAAACATGAGATAATGTAGACTTACATATCCCTTAAAAAGACACAGCTAGAATGTCTGTGATCACAACCGACTTGATTGGGATTGACCTGGAGTTAAATAATAACATATCTGATCAATCTTGTAGATTTCTTTCTTCTGTTAGCTGTCCTTACCATTGTCTTTCTCTTTCCATTTTGTTTTATTTTTGGTGTGTGTGTGTGTGTGTGTGTGTGTGTGTGTGTTATTGTGTGTCCTTCCATTCACCCCTTACCATTTCATTGTCACTTCACTCACCTCACTTGACCTGATCCACAATCACCTCTCATCCATTCTCACTGACATCTTACCCTACAAAATCCTGGTCCAATTCTATCATTTATTTGTATCATGTTCTACTTGATACATAAATTCCTCCACATCAGTCTCCCACTTTATTCACTTCCTCGTTCGCAATTGTGAAACTTTATCAACAGCATTTCTTATATTCTTTTTCTGAAGAATGACAAGTGTCAAAAAATGTTAGACTTCTATTCCTTCTCAACACATAAAATTTATCCCATTGCTTTATTATTTGTATTACTAGTTTGCTAATAGAGCTTTCCTAATTTCCACAGATAAAGCTATTATTGTAGTCTATAAACAGAAGCCTATTCATTTAATTGCTGCTGTTTACTTTCCATTATCATGTAATTCATACGTAGTTTAGGAATTATATAAAATTATTCAATTAAATATTGACAAATTGACAATTCTATTAGGTTACCCATATTTACTGGACTTATATCTGTGCAATTATATATGTGTGTGTGTGTGTGTGTGTGTGTGTGTGTGTGTGTGTGTGGAGGCACGTGGCTTAGTGGCTAGGGTGTCAGCATCATGATCGTAAGATTGTGGTTTCGATTCCTGGACTGGGCGACGTGTTGTGTTCTTGAGCAAAACACTTCATTTCACATTGCTCCAGTCCACTCAGCTGGCAAAAATGAGTAACGCTGCGATGGACTGGCGTCCCGTCCAGCTGGGGAATACATACGCCATTGAAACCAGGAAACCGGGCCCATGAGCCTGGCTAGGCTTTAAAAGGGCGCATTTATTTATTTTATATATATATATATATATATATATATATATATATATATATATATATACAGTAGAACATCACAGTACGAACTGCTCCATTGTACGAGTCATTTACTGTACAAGCCAAGACTTGTGCAAACTTTTGTCTTGAAGTATGAGTGGAAACCACAGTACAAGCACACAAATTGTCCCATCTTTAAGGTAATTCAGTTAATAAAACCAGTTTACATATTTCTTTACCATTCTCTTTTTTATAATTGTCGTTTTACTTGTAGCTACACCTTTTCTGTTTTAAAACCTACGAAAAATGATTTTTGAGTAGTTTTTGGGGGGCTGGAATAGACTAATTATATTTTAGTTAATTTCAACAGGGAAAATTGATTTGTAAAACAAGTAAATTGTAAGATGAGTTTGGTCTTGGAACAAATTAAACTTGTACTGTGAGGTATCACTGTATTACTCAGCCCAAGAATTACAGCGTGATGTGCTGCTTGACTGGTCCCCCCTCTCTCTCTCTCTCTCTCTTTATATATATATATGATGATGATGATGATGATCTTTTCTCCCGCCATGCCTCTGTCTACCCCTCCATCCTCTCTCTCTCCCCTTCGTAGTTTTTCCTTTAAGGTCTTCAGGTTCTGGCTATATATAAATGAGAAACCCATTCTAAATTATCTCGCTGACGTACTACGACGAAATACCCAAGATGCAGATAAGATAGAGATTTTTATTTATTTACGGCCTCAAACATCTCAATACCTTGCGCTTTAGTTTTTTGTCCCTTATTATTTATCTTGTTTCTCTCCATGAAATTCAATTGAATTCAGTTGTTGTCTTAAATTCATGCTTATTCATTTTCTAAGCTTCCTAAATTCATGCTACGTTATATTCTAATCACCCAGAATTCATTGCTCTTTTAAAAAAATTACGATTTATGCATTGTTGTCTCTCAAATATTTAAAATCTACAATTAAGAGCCCTCTCTACTCGCTGGCGGTACCTACCCACCACCACTACCCATTTTCCTTTATTCAAAAATTCTTATCGCTCCTTAAAATTATGGCTTTTAAGTGTTGATTTCTCAGCCCAAGAATTACAGCGTGATGTGCTGCTTGACTGGTCCCCCCTCTCTCTCTCTCTCTCTCTTTATATATATATATGATGATGATGATGATGATCTTTTCTCCCGCCATGCCTCTGTCTACCCCTCCATCCTCTCTCTCTCCCCTTCGTAGTTTTTCCTTTAAGGTCTTCAGGTTCTGGCTATATATAAATGAGAAACCCATTCTAAATTATCTCGCTGACGTACTACGACGAAATACCCAAGATGCAGATAAGATAGAGATTTTTATTTATTTACGGCCTCAAACATCTCAATACCTTGCGCTTTAGTTTTTTGTCCCTTATTATTTATCTTGTTTCTCTCCATGAAATTCAATTGAATTCAGTTGTTGTCTTAAATTCATGCTTATTCATTTTCTAAGCTTCCTAAATTCATGCTACGTTATATTCTAATCACCCAGAATTCATTGCTCTTTTAAAAAAATTACGATTTATGCATTGTTGTCTCTCAAATATTTAAAATCTACAATTAAGAGCCCTCTCTACTCGCTGGCGGTAACCCGCCCTCCCACCCCCTCCACCGGAAGTTCATTCGTCTGTCATCCCTCTGTCATCCCACCCCCTCCACCGGAAGTTCATTCCTCTGTCATCCCACCCCCTCCACCGGAAGTTCATTCCTCTGTCATCCCACCCCCTCCACCGGAAGTTCATTCCTCTGTCATCCCACCCCCTCCCACCGGAAGTTCATTCCTCTGCCATCCCACCCCCTCCACCGGAAGTTCATTCCTCTGTCATCCCACCCCCTCCACCGGAAGTTCATTCGTCTGTCATCCCTCTGTCATCCCACCCCCTCCACCGGAAGTTCATTCCTCTGTCATCCCACCCCCTCCACCGGAAGTTCATTCCTCTGTCATCCCACCCCCTCCACCGGAAGTTCATTCCTCTGTCATCCCACCCCCTCCCACCGGAAGTTCATTCCTCTGCCATCCCACCCCCTCCACCGGAAGTTCATTCCTCTGTCATCCCACCCCCTCCACCGGAAGTTCATTCCTCTGTCATCCCACCCCCTCCACCGGAAGTTCATTCCTCTGCCATCCCACCCCCTCCACCGGAAGTTCATTCCTCTGTCATCCCACCCCTCCACCGGAAGTTCATTCATCTGTCATCCCACCCCTCCACCGGAAGTTCATTCCTCTGTCATCCCACCCCCTCCACCGGAAGTTCATTCATCTGTCATCCCACCCCCTCCACCGGAAGTTCATTCCTCTGTCATCCCACCCCCTCCACCGGAAGTTCATTTCTCTGTCATCCCGCCCCCTCCACCGGAAGTTCATTCCTCTGTCATCCCACCCCCTCCACCGGAAGTTCATTCCTCTGTCATCCCACCCCTCCACCGGAAGTTCATCCCTTTGTCATCCTGTCAACCTCGGCTGTCTCCCGGAACCCATCTAGTGGCCTTGGCCATCCTCTCCCCTACCTTTGGGTAGCGCATTAAGGTTGAGAAATGTTTGCAGGTTGTAGGTAATGTTTTGCTTATGAATTCTTCCAATTGCAAGTTTTCTTTTCAGGTACACGACACTGCTTTTCCTCTTCCCAGGCTACAGGCCCACACCCCCAACACCCATACTGTTAGGATTGGCACTCTCAACGTCGGCACGCTGAAAGGTAGATCTGGTGAAATTGTTGAGATGCTTGAACGGAGATGCGTAGATATGTGCTGCATCCAGGAAGTAAGATGGAGAGGAGGTTCTGCAAGGTTCCTCACAGGCAAAGAACACAGGTACAAGATTTTCTGGGCAGGGAACACTGACGGGGTCGGGGGCGTAGGAATACTTCTAGCGGAGAAATGGGTGGATAAGGTAATCGAGGTCGTTAGAGTAAGTGACAGAGTACTTAAGATCAGACTAGTGCTTCATCATAGATTAGCTACTGTCATCTCAGCCTATGCACCTCAACCTGGGCTACCAGATGGTCTGAAAGACCAATTCTATGACACCCTCTTGCAAACTACCTCGTCGACGAGTGACAGGGACCTTCTCTTTGTGGCTGGAGACTTCAACGGTCATGTCGGACGTCGTGCTGGGGGCTTCCATGGCATACATGGAGGCTATGGCTTCGGTTCCCGCAACGAGGAGGGAACCAGACTGCTGGAGTTCTGTGATGCAACCAATCTTATGGTCTGCAATACCAACTTCAGGAAACCTGCCAGTCACCTAGTCACCTACCGCTCCGGCAGACACTCTAGCCAAATCGACTACATCCTCGCCAGAAATAGGGAAAGAGGGCGGCTTATAAATGCCAAAACCTACCCTGGCGAAGAATGTACCCCACAACATAGATTAGTAGTTAGCGACTTTGGGATCAAGGCAAAATGGGTGCCCAGAATTAGACAGGCTTGGAGAAGAAGGGTGTGGAAGCTTAAAGACCCTGCAAACGGACAGAGACTTAGAGACAAGTTACTTGAAGCATTTAACGAAATAGAAGGGGATATAGCATCATACAACGTGGAAGACAATTGGAGATTTCTGCGGGACAACCTGTTGAAAGCCACCGACCAGATTTGTGGGTGGTGTAAGGTCCCCTCCCAACCCAGAGTAACGTGGTGGTGGAACAAGGAGGTAGACAGGGCTATTAGACAAAAGAAACAAGCTTGGAAGGACTGGAAGAACGGTGGTAGCAGGGAATTGTACCAATGTGCCAGAAGGGAGGCTAGGCGACAGGTTTATTTAGCCAGAGGGGAAGCAGATAAGGAAAGATTTGCCAATGTTCTGCGCCGTGAGGACCAAAGACTCGAGGTATTTCGGGTTGCAAGACAGTGTAGGAGAGAGAATAGTGATGTTGTAGGAGAGAAATGTGTTCGCATGGATGATGGTACGCTTGCATTAAATGAGGATGCAAAGAAAGAGGTCTGGAGATGCCACTACGATAGATTGCTTAATAAAGAGAATGAATGGGAGAAAGAGTGCCTGCCTTATGTCGACCCAATAGAGGGACCAGCTATCCGAGTTGATAGTACCAGGGTAGATAAAGCAATTAAGAGTATGAAGACCGGGAAAGCCCCCGGCCCATCAGGAATCACTGCAGAGATGCTCAAAATATCTGGCAGTGTTGGCTATAGCCTAGTCACCCGTATTACGAACCAGGTGATACACGAAGGAGTCATACCCTATGACTGGTGTAGCAGCATCATAGTCAACTGCTACAAAGGTAAAGGGGACGCTTTAGATACAAATAATTACAGAGGCATCAAGCTGTTAGATCAGGTTATGAAAGTTACAGAGAGGGTCATAGCCCAACTAATTAGGGAGCGAATCAATTTAGATGAGATGCAGTTTGGGTTCGTGCCAGGTAAAAGCACTACTGATGCCTTATTTCTAGTGAGACAGTTGCAAGAGAAATACCTAGCCAAGGATAAACCTCTGTACCTGGCTTTCGTTGACATGGAGAAAGCCTTTGACAGGGTCCCCCGATCCCTTATCTGGTGGTCAATGAGGAAACTTGGGATAGAAGAATGGCTAGTGAGAGCTGTGCGAGCCATGTACAGAGATGCGGCCAGTAAGGTGAGGGTTGGAAATGAGTACAGCAATGAATTCCGGGTAGAGGTAGGGGTCCACCAAGGTTCCGTCCTCAGCCCCCTATTATTTACCATAGTCCTCCAGGCAATCACAGAGGAGTTCAAGACAGGTTGCCCCTGGGAGCTCCTCTATGCTGATGACCTTGCCCTAATTGCGGAGTCACTATCAGAACTAGAGGAGAAGTTTCAGGTGTGGAAGCAAGGTCTAGAATTGAAGGGCCTTAGAGTCAACCTAGCTAAAACCAAAATCCTAATAAGTAGGAAGGTAGATAAAACACAAACCCCTTCAGGTAGATGGCCCTGCTCAGTATGTAGAAAAGGAGTAGGTAGTAACTCTATAAGATGTACCCGGTGCAAGCTATGGACACATAAGAGGTGCAGCAACATCAAAGGCAGGTTAACTAGCAAGTTAGTTTTTGTTTGTGGCAGATGTTCAGGTGCAATAAAGACTGCAAACAAACAGGAAACAACTTCTATCTCATTCCAGGGTGAAAAACTAGAGGTAGTCGATAGCTTCCGCTATCTGGGCGACCAAGTTAGTAGTGGGGGTGGGTGCGCTGAAAGTGTAGCTGCTAGAATAAGAATAGCCTGGGCAAAGTTTAGAGAGCTCTTACCCCTGCTGGCGACAAAGGGACTCTCACTCAGAGTAAAAGGCAGACTGTATGACGCATGCGTACGAACAACCATGCTACATGGCAGTGAAACATGGGCTGTAACTGCTGAGGACATACGTAAGCTCGCAAGGAATGAAGCCAGTATGCTCCGTTGGATGTGTAATGTCAATGTGAATACCCGTCAGAGTGTAAGTATCTTGAGAGAAAAGCTGAACATTAGAAGCATCAGTTGTGGCGTGCAAGAGAGACGATTGCGCTGGTATGGACATGTGGTGAGAATGGAGGAGGATAGCTGCGTGAAAAAGTGCCACACCCTAACAGTTGAGGGAACCCGTGGAAGAGGTAGGCCCAGGAAGACCTGGGCTGAGGTGGTGAGGCAAGACCTTCGTACATTGGGCCTCACCGAGGCGATGACTACGGACCGAGACCTTTGGAAATGGGCTGTGCGTGAGAAGACCCGGCAAGCCAAGTAAGATCGTTGCCAGTGCCCCTGGACTGGTTCTTGTGCGGGTGGCACATGAGATGCACCATTTTGAGCGTGGCCGTTGCCAGTACCGCCTGACTGGCTCCTGTAGGATTTTCGAGCGAGATCGTTGCCAGTGCCCCTGGACTGGCTTGTGCGGGTGGCACATAAAAGACACCATTTCGAGCGTGGCCGTTTTCGTGCGGGTGACACGTAAAAGCACCCACTACACTCTCTGAGTGGTTGGCGTTAGGAAGGGCATCCAGCTGTAGAAACTCTGCCAAATCAGACTGGAGCCTGGTGTTGCCATCCGGTTTCACCAGTCCTCAGTCAAATCGTCCAACCCATGCTAGCATGGAAAGCGGACGTTAAACGATGATGATGATGATGATGATATGTGGTGTGACCCCCAATGGTTTGAGTGTTGAGCTTCCGATCTTAAGCTCATGGGGTTGATTCTTCGACTAGTGTGGGCAATAAGTTGTATCCTTAAGTAATGTAATTCAGTTCATGTTGCTCCATTTTGCTCAACTGAAATGATTATCAGCCAAGTGCTGATACAAATCTATCCCTCTCCAGCTGTCACATGGTGGATATTCTGCTAGGTCAAGAGAGAGAGAGAGTGTCAAGGGAGGGAATGTTTATGTCTGTACACAACTACATAGGCACCTAAAACAATTAGTAAAAGCCAAGTACACACTCCCAAGTCATGCTCACTTGTGAGTGACAGTTGTCATCTTTAAATATATATCATTGCTATCATTATCTGTGTTTTAACGACCTTTTCCATGCTTGCATGGGTCAGATGGAATTTATTGAGGTATGTTTTCTACAGATGAATTCCCTTTGAGACACCAACACTCACCCGTTTCCAAGCAATATATCTCCCTCTGGCTGGACATATTTTCATAGAATACTGGAAATGTATGACACTGCCTGTATGACAATGCCATCCATTTGCAATTACCAATGTGTCAACACAAGAAAACACAAACAGTGTCCACACACACACTCATAGAACATCCTGTTTATTCTACATTTCTCATATCCATACGTAAATTGCTACATATGGTGGTGGATTGGTAGCAAGCAAACAGCAGCAAACACAATAACCTGTGGGTTTTAGTTACATTCTTTTATGATCTGAGTTTAAATCCTGCCTTACTTGACTTTGCCTTTCAACCTTTTAGGACTAATACATAAACATCCAGTGAAGCACTAGGGTCTACTTAATCAACTATTCTTTCCTCAACAAGTGGTGTGGTCATGTGACCATATTAGAAATTCATTATATTTTTTTTTAATTAAACTGTAATTACATGTGAAATGAAGCTTCATTTCACTAACTTATAGTCTAATTAATATAATGAGATGCTAGTCCTATTAATTAGTATCCAATATTACATGTCTCAAATTATTGCATTAGTCTGCTTCTTTTGCTGATGCTGTTATTTAACCCCAGGTCAGCCCTGACTGAACAAACAAATGATCAAAAAGACAAGGCCGCCAGAAACAGTGCATCTAGGACTCCATTAACCTTTGTCTTCTTTCCTTTCCTTTCATCTTTTTTTTTTTGTTTTTGTAAGATGGTAGGATGTGATATAGGAGGGATCTGGAGCTATTTGTAGGAAGTTGAGTGACTATTCTACTTTTCATTTATTTTCTGAGAAGAATCTCAACCTTGACTTTTATCTTTCTGGGATTGATAAATTAAGTACCATTTGTTGTTTAACACACACACACACACTCTGAAGTCAGCCTTGCTGGAGCTGACCTACGATCAAAAGCATTCCGGCCGCTTTCCAGAAATAGCTTATCCCCAGACTGTGTTATCTGATGCAAGGTGTGGTTTGAGAGACATTTTACTTTTAGCAAGTAGTCAAGCAATCATGTAGACACTCCAATAGTAGTTCAAGCAAATAATAGTCAATGACTGGAATATTACAGTCAAATACTGGAATATTTCAGTCAAATACTGGAGTATTCACCTCAAAACACAGGGCCTTGAATCTATTCATAGCTAAAATTAAAATGCATATTTTACAACCTACATCAGGAAAAAATAGTTTAGTGTGACAGGCAAATGAGCAGAAAATGAAGAAAACTTTGATTTTTTTTTTTTAACAAAGCAATACATACGTGCACACATACATACATAGACTGACTGACATACACACAAACACAAACACACACAAACACAAACACACACAAACATATAGATGGTAGGTCCTGCTTGTGTGTCACAGAAACTTGTGATACATGAGCAAAATGTAATATGAACCAATGAGGAAGTGTCTATGTGAATGCTGAACCTGAAAGAAATAGCAACCAAATATTCCTCATATTATATCTTGTCTTAAATAAAGAAAGTACATACTAGAAAATGTAATCTTTATAACCTTGAAAAAGCAGGGTAGTCACAGCTAAGCAAAGGGGTATTGGGAAATGTAATCTGAGATAAATTATGTCTTGGAAGATAGAACGGTCATGGCTAGTTTGCCCTTCGTCATATTGCTGGTAAGCTTTATATCATCTTTACCTGGAATTAAACAAGATTTAATCATAGCTAGGTTTACAACCATATCATGTTGAACATACAAGTTCTCATCAGATCATGATAGCTTAGTGATGTTGATCCTGGGTGGTACTAATATGCATCACGACTTGAGAAATCTAAGTGTTTTATCTTTTTGTGACATCTAAGAAGTTCTATGCAGTTGCTAAGTTATCAGAAACTGTTGCCAACTTATTTTTAAATAATAACCTACTACTCAAGAAACAAAGAGACAAATCTAGTTCTAGAAACACAAAGACTCGATGTCACAACTGCTACGTCTTCAATCATAAATCTCTTCAATCAGAGCTGACATAGTAAAACAGGATTTTAACAAGCATTGTGGGAATCTCAATGAAGTTGCTCAAGATAATACAATAAAGCTGCCAGATCTTCAAGTTACAACCTTCTGTCTTAACCCTTAAGCATTTCAACCAATCATATCCAGCCAAAATATTCTACCAGCTTTATGTTCAAACTGGCCAGATCCAGCCTCTCATACCTACCCTATAATGTTATTCTAAAAATGAACAATCACATCATTGTAGTCTCAAAGTTATGAGGTAATGCATGATTAATTCCAAACAATATAAATAAATAAGCATTACATTTGATAGAGTGATTTAAAAGCCAAAGGGTTAAAAACAAAATGAAAGATACACAAAGACAGAAAAATAAACACTGTGGTCAAAGATAGGACTAATTTAGAGCTAACCAACAACATCAACATGTACATTTTCATAACTTATCATAATACTATATTAAATTGTTTTTATTTTTCTTATCTCAAAAGGAATGTTAAACTGAGTTAACAGTGGTAGGGCTCAAGTTCTAAACTGTGAATTGTCAAAACAATAAAACCTTTCAGTTTAAACTGATTAAGTTTATGCTTTGCTGAGGCAGTGTAATAAGACCAAAACATGTCTTGAGTTATTTCCTATATTTGCCAAAAAAAATAAAATACTATTGTTATTGACTAATATTGTCTTCTCACTGTCTCATTATTTTTCATTAGCTTCTCAATGTTCCCTTCTTCATCAAATGTTAATATCCACTTGACTATTGTTTTCCATGTAGATGTCGTCTCTCAGTAAAATCTCAATAAGTTTATTTGTTGGTATGTTTACAGGAGGTTGAATGATATATATTCCTATGTATATATACGTGTATGTATGTATATATATAAATAAGAACTCTGTATGTGTGTATATATATATATAGATAGAGAGAGAGAGAGAGGCAGACAGATAGACAAAGTCAGCAAGAGACAGACAGGACAAGGTAGTGGTACTTTGGATTCATTCTGCCTAGCTACTTGCTATATACTGATGCAAAATAGGACTTCCTTTCTAGAGTGTGTGTGTGTGTATGTGTGTGTGTGTGTGTGTGTGTGCACGTGTGAAAATATGTTTGTGTGCATAAATGTGTTTGTGCATGTAATATTGTTAAAGGTAGGTAGATTAATTAGCATTTAACAAATGTCCAGTAGGTGTTTATCTACTTCTCTCTCTCTCTCCGCTCTCTCTCTCCTACACATTCTCTCTCTCTCTCTCTCTCTCTCTCTACTTTATCCTTTATCTTTCTATCCTCCTTCCTTGTTCAGGTGCCATCTAAAGGTGTGCTAGAAATTTACAAATATATGCCATATGTTCCTGTGGTTTACATTAAGCATAACTGCTAAACTGCATTCTATTAAAGAAAAGCCTATTCATAATACTAAGATAACAACCAAGCAACATTCTCTAGACTAGCTAGGAACTGCTGTGTGATAATCACATGATAAATTCATATGGGAGCACATGAATTGCCATCTGCCCTTTCTTAATGCTCTTACTGAAAGGTGTTTTTTGTATGAAAGTACATACTGCTGTTTAACTTCTAAATTTCATGTGGTAACTGGAAGTCAGCATACAGGCCAACGTGAAATCTTCTACATGTTCATGAGGGCTAATGAGAGAGCCTTCTATATGTTTTATATATATATATATATATATATATATATATATATATATAATTGCATACATGTATGCATAGATGTTAGTGTTTAAATATTGTGTTAAAAAAACATTTTGGATAGAAAAAGACAGAAATTGCTTGTTTTACAATCAAATGGTTTTCAGTTTAGTCCCACTGTGCAACACCTTCAGCAGTTGTCTTCTGCTTTAGCTCTTGGAAGTGAATATGGTAGACAGAAACTGTACAGAAGTGTGTGTGTGTGTGTGTGTGTGTGTGTGTGCGTGTGTGCGTGTGTGTGTGTGTGTGTGTGTGTGTGTGTGTGTGTGCACACACTTCCCTTGACAACTGGTGCTGGTTGGTTTATGTTCTCTCTCTCATACTCATTTTCACCCTGGAAGAAATCAGTTCAAAATTGAATCTAGAAAGGAATTGGCTCTGCCAGATTTAAAATGCTTAAGACATGCCACATATCTCTATGACTACGTCAGGTGTTGAAGTTGCTAAGCAGGAAGGTTTATAATGCTGCATTTTACAGCTTACACTGAAAAGAATTGTTCAATAGCAGTGAGGCATAGGCAATAACAGAAACACTAGAAGATATGAATAGAGTTTCATTTATCTACCATAAGGTCTAGTCTTCGTTACAGGGTGGTGGCTTGAGTACCTCAGTGAGCCCGAGAGTTAGCTAATGGAGAACAAGCTCCTTGTAGACCTTCTAATGCTGGACAGGTCAAAGGATAGAGGCCAGACTTAATATGGATTACCTATTCTTGGAGATAAAATATAGAAAAGTAGTATATATATAAATACACATTAAGTACAGGACATCACCAATGAGTGAAAATATATAAACACACGAGAGATAAGTACAGGACAAATTCCAAAAGAAGATATCTTGCTCATCAGTTGTCGACTGTTTTACTACTCCCTATTCAGTGCTTTTAACGACAAGATAGGAAAACGTCATAAGACAGCAGCATCTAGAAATTTTATAAATATAAAATTTGTGGAGATTTTGGGCTTCAAATCAACAAACAACAACAGAATGGACATACAAAGTAAACAATCGCCGAAGGCAAATCTTAAGGGCTGTTAGGCCAAGACGAATTGTAATGGGTAACACCTGGGAGAAATTCTTACATTTATATATATATATATATATATATATATATATATAGATAGATAGATAGATAGATAGATAGATAGATAGATAGATAGATAGATAGATAACACATAGAAAAAAAAAACCAAAGTTACAGAAGCATCGACAATAAATAAAAGCCATCAAAACCTGAGAGAGGAAGACATTCCCTCTGGAAAACATTCACCTACAAAAGTGATGGAAGAGAGGATGCCCTAAAAATACTTGGAGGCTGGGTACTGAAGCAGAACTGAGAAAGCAGGGATTCAATAAGAGAAGAGCAGAAAAGACAGTCCACAGTCAAGAAGAGAGGAGGAAAGACATTGATGACCAAGGGAATGAAGAAGGGCTGAAGAAGGAGTCTCTTTTATAATTTGCACTGAAAGTTCATCTTCCACAAAGAATGGATAATGAATACTTAACTGCAATGGTGCAGACTATCTTACCTGACTGATAGTGTCTTGCATTCAAAAAGATTAGTTTTGACTGAACTTGCTTTGAGAAGTTCAGTGACACATCCTTTGAAACTCGGGAAAAAGAAAATAATATCGTAAAAATCAAGCTGCTGAATCATGTGTTGAAAGCCTTAGCAAAAGGCATACATACATGGGGTAATGATGTAATATCAGCTAGCTTCAGTGAAACTAATGACCTCAGCACAAATAGGGGCCAATTTGTAGAAGTGAATTAATTAATTAATATAGAGTGCACATCATCTCTTAGAGTAGGCTACCTCTTATGAAGTGGAAGAGAATGTTGAAAGAATATATCAAACTTCTCAAACAGAGCCAGCAAAAGCTTGTCAACAACAAATAATGATCTTATCACATTTGTAACAAAAGAGTGTAACATCAAACTTCATGATAATTATAACTTATAAACTAAAAATAGACTTCCTATTTTCATACACACACAAATACATACACATTCACAGAGAGAGGAAGGTGGGAAGAAAGAGGACACTTGGATATATTTTTCATGTATTTAATATATATTTTTCAGAAGTCAGACAAGTTTGAATATTTACTAATTCAGGTTCTCAAGGCAAGTTTTCACACTGCTCAAAAGTCAATTTCTGTTTGAAACTGGATTAAACTGTAACAAACCAATAACTATTTTGAAGTTGATTTTGAACATATAAGTTATAAATAACACCTCCTAGTGAAAATTGAAATCCTCAAAAGAAAAAAAAAAATCAATGCTAATGGGTTGGGACTATCAACGTTTCTATCTCTTTTCTGAGTGATTTACATAGAAATATCACCAATAGAGCAGGTATGGCTGTGTAGTTAAAAAACTCACTTTGCAGTCATAAGGTTTTAGATTCAGTTCCACTGCACAGCAACATCAGCAATTCTCAAAGCTAACTAATGTCTTGTGAGTGAATTTGGTAGATGGAAACTGTGTGGAAGCATGGCATGTGTGTGTGTGTGTGTTTGCTTGTCCTGCACCCTCACCACTTGACAACTGGTGTTGGTTAGTTTACATCCCTGTAACTTAGCAGTTAGGCAAAATATACTGATAGAATAGGTACCAGGCTTAAAAAATAAATACTGGGGTCAATTTGTTTGATTAAATCCTTTAAGGTGTTGCTTTAGCATGGCCACAGTTCAATGAGTGAAACAATTAAAAGATAAAAGAAATGATGAAGGAATTGTTGAAAGTGAAAAGAAGGAAGAATGAACAGTAAAGAAAAAACACAATTATAAGTTGGCACAGGAGAGCAATTAAAGAGTGAAAAACAAAAGTGAATTTGACTTGCATAAAGTGATAAGAGGAAAAGAGAATACTGCCAGATGCAGAGGATGAGGTAGAAAAGAATACTGCCAGATGCAGAGGAAGAGGTAACTCACAAAAGATGTCCAATTCTACCTGTGAATATTTACATTATGTTTTTCATTTTTGAATACCAGAAACTTTCATCAAAAGGAAACACAGATGCAACACAGATAAAGCACATTCCTTTTCGAATTACTCATTTTGATGACGGGGTGAAAATGAAAATTTATCATTTTGTTTAATATTGTTTTTATTTGTTTAAAAAATATGCTTCCTCTCAAAGACCTAAAATTGTATGGAGAACGTTTTAAAAGTTAAGTACATCTTTTGCTGTATGGTTTACTTGATGACTTCTGTTTCTCTGAGATCAGCCTATGCTAAGAAGCAGTAAGAATTGCTCAAAAATCCCAGAGAAGTTGAATCAAAGGCAAGAATGATTTCTACTTAAAACCCCCTTAATCTAGAAAATACAGTAGTTTAAATCTGCCCTTAAATACAACTGTTAGTGATTGGGGACCATGAATTCCAAACGCTAATCTCTTAAGACAACATTGACAATATAGGTGAAATGGTTGTCAGTAGAAAGCCCATCATCAAAATTCAAAGGAAGCTGTATGCATATAGCAAGCACAACAACCTCTATCATCTATTAGCTATCTTTCCTGGTTATCAGCTAATCTTGTGCTTTCTATCATCTCCCTCAGCCCATTTTTGTTGTTGTTTTGTAGTCTTCCTACACATCTTCTGCCAGGAATTTGTCCCTCCACTTTTTAGACTCTTAAATGTATCAAAAATTGTCATGTGTCTAATGATAACATATTAGAAATGGGATACCTTGTGTATGACTGCATGAGGAAACATCAAAATGAAGTGGCTTTGTCCTATGCAAGTATATGTCCTGTACACTAGCAAATATGGTATTCATTAGAGACAGAGTGTCACAGTATTTGGTTACATGACTAAGCCACTTCATTTTCAGCTTTTAAACACTTGCCAGAAAAGTTTCTCGGTTTGCAGTTTTATCAACATTTTTTTTTTTTCATAAGTAGGAACCTAACCAAATAATTTTTTCCTTGAATGTGGTCGTTGCCAGAACCACCTGACTGGTCCTCGTGCCAATGGCACATAAAAGCAACCACTACACTCTCAGAGTGGTTGGTGTTAGGAAGGGCATCCAGCTGTAGAAACTTTGCTAGATCAGATTGAGCCTGGTGCAGCCTCTGGCTCACCAGTCTTCAGTCAAACCGTCCAACCCATGCCAGCATGGAAAGCGGATGTTAAACGATGATGATGCACAAGGCCTGAAATTCTAGGGGATGGGGTTAGTCAGTTACATTGTTGTTTAACATCCATTTTACCGTGTTTACATGGATTGGATGGATTTTGTTGAGGTAAATATTCTACAGCCTGACACCCTTCTTGTTGCCAGCCCTCACCTTTTATCAAGTAACATATTCCTTCAGGAGACATGTTTTCACAGAAGACTGGGAACAAAGGACACCAATTACATGATGGTGACATTCATTTACGACTATCACGTGAAGTCAAGGCAAAAAGACAGTAACACACACATATACCCACACATCCATACAATGGGCTTCTTTCAGTTAACATCAGCCAAGTCCACTCACAATGCTTTGGTCAGCTCAGGCTATAGTAAAAAAACACTTGCCCAAGGTGCTACATGGTGGGACTGAAACCAAGAAGCAAATTGGGAAGTAAACTTCTTACCATACAACCATGTGCGTGTGTGTGAATGTCTAAAATAGACAGACAGACAGATACACTGGTCAGTAGTTTGCACCAGCCACAAATTTGGTCTACACCCTCGGGGGTAGATTGTCCTGTGGGAAATCTCAGTTGTCCTCTATGCAATACATCTATCTCCTCCTTTTTATCAAATGTTTCAACTAAAACATACCTAGATTTTTGACTGCTTGTTGGATCTTTAGGATTTCATTGGTTTACATGTCTGGCTCCCTTTAGATCTAAGTCTGAAGTCACTAACCAGCAACCTATGATTGTACTTCTTCACCAGGGGAAGAATTTACATTCACTAGCATGTGTGTGTGTGTGTGTGTGTGTGTGTGTGGATGAATGGATGGACAAACGGACAGATAAATAATGTGGCTGTATATGTATATGTACACATACAATGGCTCCCATACAGTTTCCCCTTGACCAATCTCACCCCAAAAACATAAGCTGGCCCAAAGATATAGTAGGAGACACTTGCCTGAGGTACTATGCACTAGAATAGAACCCAAAATCTAGTGGTTATAAATTGAACTCTGAATCCAGACAGATATACCTCTAACATTTTATTTCTTATTCAATATCCAGAAATGATGATTAATAAAGTTAGCTGATTCTTTCATTCTTTTACTTGTTTCAGTCTTTGGACTGCAGCCAAAGGTCAAGCATAGGATAATGTATTCCCAGACATAATGAATTGGAAAAAGATTGATGAGATGGCTATAGTTGGTATACCTTTTGTCAAAAGATCTGCTTGATCAGAGTTGATTGGGCTAGAGCTAAACAACAAACAGATGACATGATCAGAAAATATGCTAATTCATATCCTAGTAGTAAGATATTAAACTAGAAAACAACTAAAAACAAACTACAAAAAAAAAAAAATTAATTAAGTCAAATGTCAGTCATGTGGTCTATTAGACCAAGTGGCATCATTAAAATATGTTACTATCATCTTCACCAAATTGATAAAAGGATTTGAGCCCAATCTTATAAATTATGAAAACAACAATTCTGCAATGCCTCTATTACAAACAACAAACTAAACTTCCTCCTTGCTACACAATTTACAGTTAAGGCTACAAGCAAGATGCATGTACTTAAGAGCTTTTGTCACAACACAATTTTCAATACAGAGAACGTACCATCAAAACACTTTCAACGAGATCAGTTGCAGCATCTCAAAACTCCAGCAAATGCTGAAATTCCTCTATGTAATCAGATTCAGAAAAGTGTTGAGGTATACATTTCAAATAATTAAATAATTTATCCTCTGTAGGAGGATAATCTACCTATGATATCCATATTACATACACGCACACACACACACACACACATATATATATATATATATATATATATATATATATATATATAAAGGACAAAAAGAATGGCTTACAAAATATAAAATACCAACACTTGTTTCTGTTATGCAAGAATTTTAGGATCCTTAGCTATGATGGTTCTGCACACCAATCGATTCATATTAAATTAACTGTACAGATCCAAAGGTGTATGCCAGCATAACTTTTACAAGGTGTTCTGCAATTTCCCTTAAGTAGGAGTGCCTTGCAAAAGTTGTGTGTGTGTGTGTGTGTGTGTGTGTGTGTGTGTGTGTGTGTGTGTGTGTGTGTGTGTGTGTGTGTGTGTGTGTGTGTGTGTGCGTGTATTATGTATAGTAAGCTGGGGGACCATCCTCTTTGCAGCAAGGTCGCAGTTTGGGCATGGTTTCTACAGCTGGGAGTTAAGAAAGGCATCAAGTCATAGGACCCATGCCAAAAACGAGTTATTTGAGCAAAGATATAGTTCTCTGCCTCACTGAATCCCACTAAACCATCCTACCCATGCATGGAAAACAGATGCAAAATGATGATAGTATTTTGTGTGCGTGTGTGTGTGTGTGCGCGCGCATTATGATGTATGTGCATATATATATATATATATATATATATATATATACATATATATATATATGAATAAATTATATGTGTGTGTGATAGGGGGGTGTACTTATGTATGTATAACAAGAAGATATATAAACCAAATATTTGCAAAATATTAATAATTTCACATAATAATTCAGAATTCTCTTACATTTACATCTTTAATGGATCAGATCAGTAGCTTCAATTAGCATATTCAAAGCAAGGAGGAAAAAGAAAAACCAAAATTTTAAGATATTAAATATTTCTGATATTCTAGTCTCAATGGTCAATAATTTCAATAGAAACTTTATTTGATTTTACTCTTCTCATTTCTTTGGAACATATTGCTTATTACAGAAGCTGAATAGTTAATGTGTTTTATTGGGTAGTTTTTTTTTCAATAATTTCAAACAAAAACAGATTTTCATTACCATGGGTTCTAACTAATAATAATAATAAAAAAAAACGTTTAATCTTTTACATTATATGTTTAAAATTTTATTCACATATTCTGTTTCCCAATATTGTAAATTAAATTCCAGCTTTAACTAATGTTCCTTCTAATTTTTTTAATCATCAAATTTCAGTAATTTACTTTCATCAATGTTTTAACAACTGCTACAGAAATGAGATGGACCGCTTGGCTTTAAAGTACAAAGCTGCTTATCTTAGTCCTTTTTGTTTTTTTAATTTCATTTTGTCAATGAGGCTCAGCCTCCTGAGGTCTAACATAACCACTTGTTCTCATGTTTTCCTGAGTCTTTGAGTCAAATACATCTAGTGAGGTACCTGAGCAGAATATGGGCCTTGTTTCATATGTATTCTGATCACTAACTACCACTTTCATTATATTATATTTAATGCCTTGGGAAGGCGGCGAGCTGGCAGAAACGTTAGAATACCAGGCGAAATGCTTAGCAGTATTTCGTCTGATTTTACATTCTGAGTTCAAATTCCGCCGAGGTTGACTTTGCCTTTCATCCTTTTGGGGTTGATAAATTAAATACCAGTTGCATACTGGGGTCGGTCTAATCAAGTGGCCTTCTCCCCAAAATCTTTTGGCCTTGTGCCTAGAGTAGAAAAGAATATTTAATGCTTTAGTTCTCTGATATTCTACCAGATAGCCCAATGCAAATTTTGCATGCATTCAGTGTTCAGTATAAGTAAAGCTACTTCTTAGGTACCACTGGAATGTTGTACTCTTTGTTACCAATACTTTGGGCTTTGCAACATTAGTCTTTAGACTTTAAGCAATGACTAGGTAACCTATAAGCCAACAAAGAAGCCTCTAAGTGGTCAGTCAACTTGTTAGAAATAGCAATCAAATCTCCTTCAAATCACACGTTACTTTCTTAGAAAAGGACAAGACATTATCAGATAACCCTAAAAATATGGGATGCTCATGACTAGAAATTGTTAAATCATAAGTATGCTCAATTAAAGTTGATCTAGGTATTACAGCAAAACCAGGCAGCCTAAAACTGATGTTTTACAAGCTTACAGAATTCTGTTCAAATCCTTTAATGGTAAGGAAAAGGAAACAGGATGCATCTTCAGTGTATTTTCCCTTACAGATGGATACCATGTTTTTTTTTTTTCTATTCAGAGTCCTAATCACCCATGAATGGGTATTTTTGAAGAGGAAGTCAAGCAACATCCTTGTGGGAGATAACACTGGGGTGATATTAATACAATACTCTATTCTAAAAATAAATAACACTTGTTCAGAATTATGTTGGTGGAGCGTGAGAACTGTAAAATTGAGATGGTGATTTTTAATATTAGATTTTCATCCTTCTGCAATCAATAGAAATAAAAACATGTAAACACAATAACAAAGCATTGGGATGTTCAGGAACTAGTATACAGAGCATATATATGGTCAGCAGTTCAAACCACACAACAACCACTGAGTTAGACCTCTGGTTACCTAGATCAGGGGTTTTCAAACTTTTTGACTTGCGCACCCCTTTATATTTCAGGATTTACCTTAGGGACCCCCTTATAAACGCTTCTGAAATTTATACATAAATATTTGCTTAAAATAACATATATTTTTACATTTATTTATTTAACACTATTTAACAAATAGGTTTATTGTCAATTAAAAGATTTCCATTAAAAAACATATATAAAATCAAATTGCCCATAAAAAGTATTTGCTGTCCACGGACCCCCTGTCTTGTCCTTGCGGACCTCCTGTAGTCCGCGGACCACAGTTTGAAAACCACTGACCTAGATGACAAACATGTTACTCCTGCTTCATATCAGTTGTTGTTTAGGCTCAAGGTCAGTCTTATGATCAAAGAACATTAGGCCTTTTTTTTAGGAGTACCATCATTATCATCATCATCATCATCTTCAATGTAAACATTTACGTGTTTGCATGGGTTAGATAGAATTTATTGCAGCAGATTTTCTAAGGTCAGATGCCCTAACTACTGCCAACACTCACCTCTTCTTAAGCAAGGCAACATTTCCCCATGTCGGGACAAACTTTTACAGAAGTATAGAAATCAGACTCCACTTACATGATGACATGTTTTCGCCATAAAAATGAAGGACTCTGCTAATAACTATTTCATGATATCAAGACAAGGAGACAAACATGCACATATACATATATGAGAAGCTACTTTCAGTTTCTATCTACCAAATCTACTCACAAGGTCAGACTGAGGCTCTAATAGAAGACATTTGTCCAAGATGTTATACAGTGGGACTGAACCTAAAACCACATGGTTGAGAAGCAAACTTCTTAACCAGGTAGTTATTTCTAGCGCGTTGAGCAACCATAGAGGGGCTGCTTCATTGACTCAGGTTTATATGGTTGTTGTGGTTAGTGGAGTCGGTGTAGTTGCTATTCTTGTTAGTACAGTTTGTCTCCAGGTCAACTCTGAGCAGAACTGAAGGTGGTGCTCTAGCATGGCCTTAACTGTGTTTATTATAATAAGCTAAAGAACTTAAAATTGAATGATATTCCAGTCATTACCATCTTGTTTATTTTAAGTCTAACAAGAACTAAATTATCTAACACATTCGTTTTTTTTTTGTTTTTTTTAATGAAGAGAGTTATTTGACAGAGATTTGGCTACTATTTCTAGCAGGCCAAGCAATTACATAGACATTCCTCAAGTACTATCAGAAGGCGTAATTTAAACACAAAATATTGCTACAACAGTAATGATAATGTCTAAGTTACATTTTTTCTGCCCATGCAAGCATGGAGAGATAAATACAAAAAAATACACTACAATTACATACATAATGAGGATAAAAGTTATTAGTGTTAATGATAATTTTTGGCAAGGAGGCAAGGGGAGTGAACTTTGTAATGCTAAGCTAATTTGATCAATATTCTTCACACAATGGGATTAATTTTAATTAGTTATTAACACATAACTACAATTTTTCTGTTCTGTTTTGTTTTTTGGGTTTTTTTTTATGTAGAACGCATCCTTTAGAAGTTTTCCAACGTTATTTATTGAATTCATAAACCCTAAAAAGAGTCATGAGTGCTGCCCTTCTTAAATCTTAATATACATATATATAAAAATTATAATGAAAGTAGGACTTGAAGCTTCACTGGTCGGCAAGCCACAAACAATTAACCAGTGACTTCCAATAATGACTTCAACCACTCCTGGAGACCATTTGAAAACAGACAATGACCTGGAGAAGGTCCAAAAGGTAAGCAAAGGAAATATGGTCTGAGAGAATTAACAAGATAAATATTGCCAGAAATGTGTCAGAAATTAATCCAAATACCCAGTCTTTGGCAGCATAACAATGCAAACCAAATTTATATGGTGATGAAATTGTGTTCACAGTGATTAGTGAAGAAATAATTAAAACACACATGCATACACTTTCAAAATAGATAATAATAAACCTTTTCCCACCTACCAAAAGAAAAACCAGAAAACTATTACATAAAACATTATAAAATTCTCAAAGTTTCTTGATAATTGGTCGCAGAGTTATATGGGCTCAAGAATTCAGAATTGAATAGATAAATTAAAACAAGAGCACTCAGAGAGTGCAAACCTCTGCCAAGGCAACACCAACGTCCTCTCAACGATTAACTGGAGATGATTTTTAAAATGAGAATATCTGAAATAAACTTGACTGCTCCCACAAGTGAGAATACTTAAAATGAACCTGACCGCTCTCAAATTGAAAAATAATCCAAATATATATATATATATTGAGTGAGAGGTGAAGGGAGAGGAGATGAAATACTAATACAGTGAAGGAGAAGTAGTGAGAATAATAGCCATGACTGAGAGGGTGTTAGAGAAAGTAATGACAATGAGAAAGATGAAACGAAGTGGCAAAGAGAGTGTCTTGTGAATGAGAAAGGAAGGGGTGATAGATGAATAATGAAGGAAGGAGTGAAAAAGCCAATAAACAGCGTTTGAAGTGTGAGTATATGTGTGTGTAAAATAGAGGTATGTTTGCGTGTGTGTGTGTGTGTGTGTGTGTGTGTGTGTGTGTGTGTGTGTGTGTGTACAATGGAAATGGGATGGTAATGTATAATGCTGAAAATGTGTGAGAATATGTATGTGTGTGTGCGTGTACAAGAGAACTATGCGAAACTTTACACATACATGTAAAGTAAAAAGAATCGGAAAAATAATCCAGAATTCTTGCTCGGTACCAGATCAATCCCCAAATCTTAATGAGACCGTGCCACTCACAAGGTCAAACATCCCTGAAAGTTTCATCCAAATCCATCCAGTGGTTCTTGAGATATCTTTATTCAAACAAACAGACTGAAAACAATACCTCCGCCTTAGCGAAGGCAGAGGTAATAAAACAAAAGGAGAAGAAATCAAATACTAAAACAACAACAGTAATAATAATCCTTTCTTTTATAGGTACAAGACTTGAAATTGTGAGGTGAGCTGGTCAATTACATTGACCCCAGTGTTCAACTGGTACTTATTTTATCAATCCCAAAAGGATGAAAAGTAAAGTTGACCCTGGCAGAATTTGAACCGAGAAAGTAAACTGGAGAAAATGTTTAGAGGAATTTTGTCTGGCATACTAATGATTCTGCCAGCTCGCTGCCTTAACAATAATAATAATAATCCTTTCTACTAAAGGCACAAGGCCTGAAATTTTAGAGGAAGTGACTAGTCAATTACATTGACCCCAGTGTTTCACTGGTACTTAATTTATCGGCCCCAAAAGGATGAAAGGCAAAGTTGAGCTGAACAGAATTTGAACTCAGAACGTAGCGACAGGCAAAATACAGCTGAGCATTTCATCCAGCGTACTACCAATTCTGCCAGCTCATCACCTTAATAATAATAATAATAATAATAATAATAACAACCTTCCCAAGGTCCAACATAATAATAAGTCAGGTATCTTTGGAAGTATACTTTTGCTAGCATGGATGATATATGTAATCCAATATGTCTTTCCATCTACGTTTTGATAGAGACTTTTACTTCTGGCAGATCAATCAACCATGAAGAAGCTCTCTCATTGGCTTGGATTCAATGCAGAATTGTATTTCGTTATGCCTTTATGCATTCTACATTTAGATCTCACTAAGGTTGGCTTTGCCTTTCTACCTTCCAGGCTCAATAAATCAAACACTGAAAATATATTATTATAAGAATTTATTTTTATATATCAGGTATTAAACATCTACTCGATTGCTAGTCTAAGCACCCCTGCAACTCACCCCTCTAACATCTTAGGAGAAGGACATGTCGTGAAGTGTGCCACTGGACTCCCAGTAAGTAGGTAAAAAAGGACAGAATGGTCAAGACTAGAATACCTTTTATCATAGGTCAGCTTAATCGGTGCTGAATTATGATGTTAAACAACGACTAGCAATGGTAACACTATCTACCCATCCATCATCACCATCATTACTACTACTACTACTACTACTACTACTACTACTACTACCAGCATCGTGACAGTCGGTGGTGGTGGTGATGATGATGAAGACAATGATGATGATGATGAGCAAGAAGACAATGATTTGATGAGGAGGAGAAGGAGTTGATTGAAGAGAAGAATGAATGTTTTTTTTTTTATACTGTTAAACCCCATGTATAATGAGCATCATGAATTTTGTGCCTGAATTCTGTTAAAATCCCTACAGCACACAATGTCATACATAGTAGAGCTTTACATGGGATTATTATACATGTATAACACACACTGCTATATATGTATAAGCCCATATATGATAAGACTATGTATAGCATGCATCATGCTTTATGCCTAAATTGTCTTTAAGACCTTATAATGCTATGGATAACACATTGTTACACAACTACTCAAGAGAAGGTAATCTTCAATCTTCTATAATCCAATATATCAATTCTTAAAACTTCTTTATAATAAAGGTTTATTACATTGTGGGTTTTTTTTTATATATTTTCCTTAATAAAAGTGTCAGTGAAAAACTTTGCAATCTTATATTATGTATTAAACCCATAATATTGGTTTCAAATTTTGGCACAAAGCCAGCAATTTCGAAGGATGGGGTAAATTGATTACATTGACTCTAGTTCTCAACTGGTCTTATTTTATCAACCCCAAAAGGGCGAAAGGTTAAGCTGACCTCAGCAGAATTTGAACTCAGAATGTAAAGGCATACGAAATGCTGCTAAGCATTTTGCCTGGCGTGTTAATGATTCTGCCAGCTCACCGCCTTATACAAATAACTAATATTAATTTTAATTTTGGTGAGGAAAAGTGTACGTTATATATGGAGATTTATAATAATTGCTAAGAAAGTATATTCTTCAAAATAAAACGAAATAAAGTTATGTTTTCATTTCAGAGCTGAAGTTGTAGGTGAGTACAATAAGCAAAAAGAAAACTGATGAAATATCTATTTTAAAATAGATATTAGTTTCTTTTCTCCCCCCCCCCCCACTCTTGCTCTTCCCTAGAAAGAAGCATTCATAGAAAATATGAAGTACAATATTATCTTTCAGTCATATTCGGTAGAGGAAAAAAAAATTCTTAACATGCTTATGGCAGGGTAATAAGAATAAATATATTTATTTTGTTTCATATTCACATACATATTCACAGACACACACACATAACTATGCCAGCATGGAAAGCGGACGTTAAATGATGATGATACATACACACGCACACACACAAAAACAAACACATATACAGACACATTCATACATACATATATACGTATATAGAACACGCACACACAAACAAACACATATACAGACACATTCATACATACATAGAACACGCGCATACATACAAGAGTGTTGTATTAAACACTAATATGATTCATTGAAGAAAAATCAAACTGCAAACAGCAGTAATTTATAGACAGAACTAAAAAACAAGCTTTGTTATTTCTTTTCCTTCTTCTTCTTCGTCTTTTCTCTTCCCCCTCCTCTTCCCCTTCGTCGTCACCCTCCTCCTCCTCCTTTTCATTTTTGAGCCATTTCTCGAATTGACAGCATCAGGAGACCGAGTTTAAATCTGCCTCCCAAATATAGCAGATGAATGACTGACTATCTGTGTAGTATTCTACACAGAGAAGAGACATAAATAGGCTGCCATCTGTTTCAAACAAACAATGGTATATATACATATCCATGGCACAATTCTGAGTACATTCCTATCTTACCTCAGCATCAGATTCCTATTATACACCAGGCTAAGCATACATATAAAACTTGTCAATCTGACAAACCAAAGGGAAGATAGGGAAACTCAATGTGGTTGCCCAACCTGCTAGAAATAGCAGCAGCCATATGTACTGCAAATTACATTCTATTGTCTTTTAAAAGGATATATTGGATAAGATAGCTTTGTAGAGTAGAGGTACTGCTTGGGCAGGGGAAGAGGTAATGGCCATGCCCCTTAATAAATCATCCAAGACTAACGAGAGGGAGGGAGAAAAGCAGGTGACTTTGCAAACATTGTAGAAGACACTTGTCCAAGATGCAGTGTAGTGGGACTGAACCCAAAACCATGTAATTGGAAAGTGAGCATGTTAATTAACCACATAGCCATTGTAAAAAGAAGAAAAAAAAACTGCAATTAAATAAATGGGGTTCTTTTATTGGACACAATGACAAACATGGCACACATCCTGTTAATTATAGGATTTGTATGATTTTGTCTGATTATTATGTTTATGCAAGCTAATGATGACCACAGCATTCCACACAGGAGTGCTGTGGTCATTGGAATTACACTCTCTTCCACACTAGTGCTAACGATACTAAGAATTTGTTGTCAGACACAAGTATCATCATCATTATCATCGTCCTTTAACATCCATTTTCCATGCTGGCATGGGTTAGACAGTTTGACCAGAGAACTAGAGGGCTGCACTAAGTTCTACTTTGATTTGGCTTGGTTTCTATGGTTCTATGGCTGGATGCCCTTCCTAATGCCAACTACATTAGAGTGTGCGCTGGGTGCTTTTAACGAGGCACTGCATGAGTGCTTTTACATGGCACCAGCATGGGTGCTTTTTACGTGGCACTGGCACATGACTCTTGCGGGCCAATCCTCTTCACAAGGGAGAAATGGCCTTAACATTTCTGCTGTTAGTACAGCAAAGCACTGGATATCTCAGTACTTTGTCATCTTGCATGAGTAAATTAACCCAGTATTTGACTTGCAAGTTTATTTCATTGATAACAAGATAGAATAGATACATATCCCAAAACCAAAATAATTTGAGCCGTTAAACCAACGAGGGTGCTTATAAAAAGTCACTTGGCCTCCCAGAAATAGCAGCCAAATCTCTTTCAAATCATACCCTACCATCATAAATAAAGGACACGTCAGACAATGTAATCATGGATAATACAATAAGACAAGATGCTCATTGTTGGAACACCTTTGATTATAGATCTACTCAATCAGAGCTTATTTGGGGGCAAAACACAACGATAACAAGGCCAAGGCTGGCTGTGGGGTCAAAGAATAAATAGTTTATATCCTCTAATTCAGACGCTCTACAGCATACTTGAGTGCTGCATACTGCGAGAACACAATGAGTTTTTGAGTGCGATCAGAAAATACCAGGATATTTAGAAAACTTAATGGAAGGATTACTGAGCAAGTTAGTTGGATTTACAATAGCTCAATTATTTTTGTTATATTTTGTTATATTTCTGTTGAAATACACTACTTCTGTTTCAATAAATTTTGAAAATAATGAAAAAAAATTAGGAAAATAATTTTGTCATTATAAAGCTGGTGTTTGAAACAAATTAATATGAAATTTTGAATGAAGGTTTTAATTTAGATCTCTTTAATGCAGGAAGTTTGTATTAAATAATCAATGACTGTCTTAGTCAATCTAGTATTGAAAAGGATGTGTTAACTGAGAAGAATAAAGATTAATAATAAAACCTACACAATGAAGGAAAATGAAAGAATTCAGTAGACTGAGTGGGGGTCACATGCAAACACAGGGTGTTTAGAAAATATTAAAAAGTAAAAAGAGAAGAGGGTAACCAAGGAGAAAGTGACTCAATGATACTGAGATGTAGACAAGGGTGAAAACATTGAAATGCATAAAGAAACCCCAAAACCAAGATGGGTGGGAAAATATTAGTTAAATACTGGCAGAATGCTAAAACAGAAATGCTATGGGAACAATGTGACTCTTGCATGTGTATTCCTTTGCAGCAAAGAGATGGTGCAAAGTGATGGATTGGTAGAATCATGAGAGCATCAGCTGTCTACATTCTGAGTTCAAATCCTGCTGAGGTCAACTTTGGCCTTTCATCTGTCAAGAGTTGATAAAATAAACTATGGATCAAGTATTGTGATTCAGGTAATCACCTGACACCTTCAACTCAAAACTACTGACCTTGTACTTCAATTAGAGGCAATTAAGAAAGAGAGTGGTAATGACTAATGAAGTGGGGGGGGGGGGAGGTTCTGATGTTTGTCACTTTGAGAACTGTGAGAACTGCTGCATTAGATGTACTCTAATGCATCTATAAAAACACATTATGGTCATGACAAGACTGCCATTGGTCACAGCCTTGATCACATGCTTGATCGAGCAATGTTTACCAAAACATTTACCTGGATCTAAGCAGCAAGGCAACAACAACATCACTACTCCAAACACCCCCCAACCCACTCAGCTCTTAACCACATTATGATGTGAATGAGCCAAATGAATGCCTAAATCAATGACAGTCACCACCTTTAGAATTAAAACCGTTCGTGCTCTTATAAGCAGGCAACTAGTTCTCAATTGTATATACTAACATAGAATAGTCGTAATTGACTGACTTATATGGAGAGAGCCAACAGTCCGGCCTGTAAAATAAAAGAACATGAGCAATAACAAACTAATAATAATAATGATAATAATAATGATAATAATAATAATTACCAACAATAGTTACAGAGATCTAGTTTCCATCAGCAGTTCAAACAAGCTTCACACGTAAATTCAATATAATGTTATATTGATCTATCATCTCATGCAACCTATCAGTTATATTAAGTTATATAAAGTTGAAAAGCATTAAAGTTCAAGAAAAAAATAGCAAAATTTAAAAGACTACAAAAATCAGAAAAAAAAAAATTAAAAAAATACTTGACATATAGCAAATGTGACCAGGCTTTATGTCTGTTCGCCTTTAACTTTTACGTTCTCGCGTAGCCACATTCAATTTATATTCCATGATAAAGGTGAAGTACACAAATGTAATCAAGAAGATTGATATTTTGCAATCAGAAAGAAAGAAGAAGCTATGCGCCGAAATAATGGTGATTCTAAAATCAGAGTAAATATAAAACAAAATAAATACAATATATATATGTATATAAATATATATATGTATATAAATATATAAATATATATATAGAGAGAGAGAGCAAAAATATTGAAAAATAATGCATTCCATTAATATTTGCTTTTATTAATTTCACTTGCAGTTTGTGCAGTCTTAAGTTTAGAGAACCTCTATAAATGAGCATGTGTGTATGAGTGTGTGTGTGTGTGTGATATATATATATATATATATATATATACACACACACACACACACACACACATATATATATACATGCCTTTGTAAATATGTGTATATGTACACATATGTATAAGCATATATATG
>NC_142945.1:12966009-12973509 GCF_046866305.1 Octopus bimaculoides | reverse complement strand
ATCTATCTATCTATCTATCTATCTATCTATCTATCTATCTATTTATCTATGCATTTATATTTCTGCATGTGGGTGTATTTCGGGGTTGGATGGGGGCGGAGATTCCTCTGTGTATATATATATACATAAATCCACTTGGCAGGAACAAAAAAAAATACAACCAAGAAAAAACAAAACAAAAAACAAAACAAAACACTTTCAACTATTAAAACGAGGCAGTGACGTCATAGACGCTATTACTATAAATAAAAACTACTCACGTAAAGTTCCTGCAGGAATGTCATGGTGATTGCCAGCTTGTTAAAAACTCGCCCCTTTCATTCTTTCGTTCTGTCTTTCTTACTTTTCTTTCCCGGTCTTTCTTTATCTTTTCTGCTGCTTTTCACCTTTACATTCACACTACTTGAATTTATTACTCATACTCGTCAACAAGTAATAAATCCAACCACGAAATTGCTCAAACACAATTTGCTCAAGTATACACATACATGCACGCGGCGCGCGCACACAAACACACACACACATACATACTTATATACAAACATATGTACGTTGATACGTACGCACTTATACGTCCATATATGTGTGTTTCTATGGGTGTGTGAGTGTGTGTGTGTGTGTGTGTATAAATATATGCATGTATGGGTGTATGTATGTGTATGTGTGCATCCATGCATAAATGTATGTTTACATGCATACATACGCGTTACGCCTTCTACTTCGATACACATACATATATGATATATGCATCTATCTATCCATCTATATATATATATATATATATATATATACACCCACACATTCATACACACATATATGATAATATTAATAATAATAATAATATATATATATATATATATATATATATGCCTTTTTGGTTTTATTTTGAATATAGCCGTCTTCAATATATCATATTACACACACACACACACATATAAACACACACACATACACACACATATATGTATACATGTAAAGTTGACCTTGGCGGAATTTGAACTCAACATATATCGATTAATATTATCATCATCGTAGTGGTCGTCCCGCCGCCTTCCTTTGGCCGAGAAAGGCAGGCAGTGTTTCGTTATGCTGTTTTTTGTGAACCTATAGTGGTTAATAAAGAAATCATTATTATTATCATTTTCATCAAGGCGGCGAGCTGGCAGAGTCGTTAGCACGCTGGGCAAAATGCCTAACGGCATTTCGTCCGTCTTTACGCACTGAGTTCAATTTCCTCCGAGGTCGACTTTGCCTTTCATCCCTTCGGACTCAATAAAATAAGTATCAGTTGAACACTGGGATTGATGTAATCGATTCATCCCCTCCCCCAAAACTGCTACCCTTGTAGAAAAATTTGAAACCATTATTATCATAATTATTCTTATTGTTGTAATTGTTGTTGTTGTTGCTGCTGTTGTAGTTGTTATTACACGCCACAGCCCGTAGCTATGGGGGAAAGGGTGGTTGTTTATGGAGAATGATATTGAAATATCTGAGAGCTGGTATTTTCCTCTCAAATGAAGTAATCACTGTCTTGAAGTAGCACTTGAAGAAGAGAGACGTAAAACTCAAAGACGTATTAAGCTTTATATAATTACTCGAGTGGATTCATTTGGAGTTGAGCGCAGGTCTGGTTTCTAGGCAATTTTCTCTTCTTCTCTCTTATCTCTTTAGATATTTGAAAGTGGAAGAAAGGAAAGTGATTTTCATTTATATTTGTCAGTTATAGTAGATCCTATGGCGAAGATACATAATCTATAAGACTAGCGATGTAGCAAAGTAATTTTTAATAAACAAGTAATGACCTAGATTAGAATATATATGTATGTATGTATGCATGTATATATGTATGTTTGTACACACACTTATGTATATTTTATCTTTTATTTGTTGCAGTCATTAGTCAACAGTCATGCTGGAGTACTGCCTTGAAGAATTTTAGTTGACAAAATCGACTCCAGTACTTAATTTTTTTCTTTTTTGCTAAGCCTGCTGCTTATTCTATCAGTCGGTTTGGCCGAATCGCTAAGTTACGGGGACATAAACACATCAACACCGATTGTTAAGCGGTGGAGGGTGGGAGTCAAACACAAATCCCCCACTCACGTATATAAATTCATATATATATATATATATATATATATACGACGGGCTTCTTCCAATTTCCATCTACCAAATCCACTTACAAAGATTTGGTCGGCCTGGGCCTGTAATAGAAGACACTACTTGCCCAAGGTGCCACGCAGTGGGACTGAACCCGGTACCATGTGGTTAGAAAGCAAGCTTCTTACCATGCAGCCACGTCGAATTGTTCATTCTTTGAGAACATTTGTGAGATTTCTGGGGTTTTGTTTTTCAAACATTAAACCTTGTTTTTCTACTTTACCCTTCTCAGTACAAAAGAAAATGAAGAAAAGCAAAACAAAAAGTTATAGTAAGCTTGAATTCACTGAACAGAGGGAAAAATTATCTGTTATTGTACCGGGTACTTCAAGCAAACTGTTGCGCATTGATTCTGAATATAATTTCTCGTATAATGAAAATGGAATCTTAATACACACCAGGAGGTACACTACCGTACTAAAATAGTGGGGAAACTGAAGCTAATGCAAAGGTTTGAGTCAAAGAAAGATTATGGGATTAAGAAAGAGCGAGAAATCGAAAGACAAGGTGTGTTTGTTTGGAGAAGTTTTGAAATTTTGGTGATGAAAGAAGCTGCTTATGAAATTGCTTCAAGAAGATATTAAAAAATGGAAGTTTTTTTTCTGGAGGAAAAGAAATTTTTAGGTCATGTCGCCAAATAATTTTAGGTCATGTCTTCAAACATTTTTAGGTCCTGTCTCCAAATATTTGTGATAAAACTATCGGAAGAAAAAGTTAGACGGGATTCGCCGATGAGGTGAAACAAAGCAGGAACATGTGTTCTACACTCTAGCGACGTCATTCATAGTCCCGATTGCTGTGTTTCCATGCACATTGTTTATGAGAAAATCTTCTCTTCTGAGATAGTTACAGCAGCGAAGGTCTTTCTGTGTTTGAATATAAAAGAATATATTAAATATAAATGTACACAAGCTTAAATAAAACCTAGATTTGAAAATGCCAAACTTTTCTTTGGGCAATAAAATTCAATAAAGAAATGTGATGGTTGCGATAACATTGTTGTTCTAAAAATAAAGTTCCTAAATTAAGAATGAATAGCCTACACAAATACGAATAAAATGTAAACAAAATATGTTTAACATTAATAATAATGTAGATAAAGGAATACTCGATAGTATAAATAAAGAAAAACTGATAATTGAACAAGAATACACAGTAAGCACAGCACACACACGCACACACACTCCCATATATGTATGTATACATTCCACCCAATAAATATATATATTAGGTTGGTGCATAATTATTGCGGCTTTTTAAAAATAAATTTTATTCAACAAAAACAATGACATTTAATAAAAACATCTTTAAATGATTATTCCGGAGCATATTCACCATTTACTTCAATTACAGCTTCCCATTTGATTGGCAGCCGGTCGGAATAATCATTTAAAGATGTTTTTGTTAAACGTTGTTATTTTTTTGTTGAATAAAATTTATTGAAAAAAGGCCGCAATAACTATGCACCAACCTTATATATAAATGGATGTTTGTGTGTAAATATATGTATGCACATACACGGGCATATATACAAATATATCAATTATTTGCATTATAAATATTACACCCACCACACAGAACAACCCACGAAATATAACTTTGAATTAAATATATATGAGAATTGGTAAGGCAAAAAAATATTTTATTTATTAAAAGAAATCCAAATTTCTTTTGTATTTGTATAAAGAAAAACATTTTCTACAATATTGCTAGCTGTAAAATATAAAGGGAATGCTGGTGAACGAAAACCAAGGAATCTAAAAATATGATATAAACATTCAAATACATAATAGATTACAGCAAATGTATTCATGTCAGCTCAAACATACGAGTGAAATATATTTGACAGACAGAAAGTAATGAATTAAAATACTCTGTAAACAAATATGATGTCCACAAACACACACTTATATTCATAATTCTTACATGCATTTATATTTAGATACGAGGCTATGCTTTCAATAAGTACATATTTAGCCTCGCCGTAAAAGATAAATTCTGTGGTTAAACCACATCTTTTTCCGTGTTTCTAGAAAAAGGAGACAGACCTGGTTAGTTTCGTTGCTTTGTTTGTCACTTCAACGGAGATTGTTTACTCATTTTCCTAATCATAGTAGTTCATTGCTATCTATAGTACACGCAAACTCAAAAAATAAACAAACTAGTCAGCTCAAATTTTCACAACAATACAATTGTTGGCAATGAGTATGATTAACAAAGAGGAGGGCTTTGGTGCGTTAAGATAGAGACTAAGATAAGCTCAATTGATTGGCATAAAAAAAACATTCATAGACGCACTCACATTTAACTTCTCTCTCTCTCTATCTCTTCTACTGCCACTACAGGGTGTCCACAAAGTCTGGGTACATGGGGTAAATAAAATCATAACATAAACAAATAAGTATAAGACATAATAATTTCTTAAAGTATGTGTTAATCCCATGTGGGTACATGGAGTAAATAAAATCATAACATAAACAATTAAGTATAAGAAATTATAATTTCTTAAAGTATGTGTTAATCCCATGTGGGTACATGGAGTAAATAAAATCATAACATAAACAATTAAGTATAAGAAATTATAATTTCTTAAAGTATGTGTTAATCCATGTGGGTACATGGAGTAAATAAAATCATAACATAAACAATTAAGTATAAGAAATTATAATTTCTTTAAGTATGTGTTAATCCCATGTGGGTACATGGAGTAAATAAAATCATAACATAAACAATTAAGTATAAGAAATAATAATTTCTTAAAGTATGTGTTAATCCCATGTACCCAGACTTTGTGGACACCCTGTATAATGGCCTATGTTCCGCTGGCATTGGGTGGCCACGTATCACCTCCACATAGACACGATCCTCCTCCTCTTACTATCCATGTTGTGACACTCCAAAACACGCTCTAACCGTTACACCCAGAGTCCCTATCCCCAGGACATTGGTTCTCAGGATCTCCTACCTCTTCATATCTTCCCAGCAGGTATTCATTTACAACAGTTAAAGCAGAACATTGACGGTTTCGTGGACCTGAAAAGGTCATGGGCTCTCTTCTTCCAACAAAACCAGCAACAATAAAAACTAAGACTTACTGTCTTGAACCCACGGCAACTAGTCAAGCCGATTTCTATTTTCTGGACAAAGAGAATAAAAGTATGAACTTTAAAAACATGTATCTACTTTTCACGACGAGGCTAAAAATGTGCGATTACTAACCCCCTCCCCGTAAGTTTACCTTATATTTATATACACAGACATCTCAAAAGTAAATAAATCCACCTCATAATATCGTTTTACTTGTGGTGACACTCCTGATACTTCAAAATTGGTAATTTATTATACACAACGCATGTCTACTAAATACCAGATTAAGTATTTAAATGTATCATATGACATTATTTTGTTTCTAGAAATAAATCTCTCGTATATGATGATATCTCTTTGATTCTGAGATGTCTGTGTACATATATTCTGTAACAACCATATCATTGGCATGTAAAAACAGAATTGCGATAGACGTTAACAGAAAGAATGAGAAGATGAGAAAAACTATGGGTTTTATGTAGAGTAGCGCACGAGAAAGTAGCCTGCGTTCCTTTGCATACTAAACAGACGCGAAAAAGCAGCCGGCCTTTCTTTGTGTCATTGTGTTATTTCGACCCCTTGTAACAGCTGTTTAGAGGCCATGTGCAGTAATCTACTCATTTGCTCTTGTCATCCGCTTTTAATTGTTGTACAGATGTGAAACGATATTGCTTCAACTTAAAACTTTTCAACACCAGTTAGCATGATCTGCTGCTGCGCCAATTTACGTGTTGAATTCTTTGGACTGCGAGAAATCCTTTTGCGACTGTCCTGAATAACTTTGGGCGTTCACACTGTATAAATAAGAGGACTAGCCACCTAGTCATACAAGCATACATACATACATGCATATACACACACACACACACACACACACACACACACACACACACACACACACACACACGCACACGGTTCTGAGAGAGTAGAAAGATGGGGTATTTCCAGAGCAGCACCCAACCCGATCTTTAGGCTATCTACACTGTCGGATTCCAGTCTAATGTTGAAATTATTCAGGTGTAGGAAATCCAAGTTTCACAGCAGTAAAACCGTTGTATGGGTTTAGCAAAGAGTAGACTCTAATCCAAATAAGAAGACAAAGAAAGATTTTAACACATCATTCATGACCAGTTACAATTGTGTTTCTACCAACTTTGATTCCAACGTCAGTTCAAGCAAAAAATGCAAGTGAAGATTTACGTAATATTTGCGCTTTTATACATGACGGTAGAACCTCTTCAGACCAGGTTTTATGATTTGCTTATATCGGGAGGAAACATAAAAATGTGAAAAATACAAATATGTAACTAGATTGTGATAAGATGGGCAGAGTAAATACAATCTCAATACCAAGATCAGATAAAAGTACTTTAATCTAGTTTGGTATTGAGACTACTCTGTACATACGTAGATACCCACATATACATATATATATCTATGTGTTTGCATACGCGTGTGTGTGTAAGTATGCATATGCATCTATACTCACAGCATATGCATAGTTTTTATGTCATAAGATGCAGAGTAAGTAACTGATAAATCGAACTTATTCTGCCACCCCACCACAAACCCGCCATGTCCATCTCCATTTTTATCTCCATCTCGAGCATTATTACCACAGATACTAACAACTACAACATCAATATCAAAACTACCTATCAGGAGAAGCAGCCTGTTGTTAATTTACTGGGAAGATCTGAAAATATTAATCTTCTTAGCTTAAGTTGATTAAGATGAGTTGAAGGACAGTTTTGGCAAGTTGTCTCCTAGCAATTTACCCGACCATTTTAATGTCTACTGTAAAATGACACCTGTTGATTAGCTGACCTTCGAATGTCATATAGTCTGGCTTTGTAGGGAACTTTTGATTTCAGGTTAACGTATACTAGCTAGAGTAACAATAAAGTTTAGGTTGTGAATAAACTTATGTACCGACCTCAGATTAATATTTAATTGGTTTCGCTGTGAAAACAGGCTCACACTGCTGTCTTGCTAGACTGGGTACAATTGGATTGAATTGAAATTACAGGATTGGACCGGCCTAATGCATTGTTATTTAAAAATTCATCAGCAGTGAGTCCTCTGTCCCTACCAAATTTCCGATTATAGCAACCGAAAACTATTTAATACGAACAGCGCTTGGGATTTATACAGCTCATTTATATAATGGCACGAAGTTGACACTCTGACAGTAATTGCTGTAGTGATAATACAGCATAGTTTGTGACAAGTTAAATATGAAAACATTGT
>NC_142945.1:12946009-12963509 GCF_046866305.1 Octopus bimaculoides | reverse complement strand
AGAAATATGAAAATGTGTGTCAAAATATGCATGCACTTATATATGTGTATATATATATATCTTGACCATACGTGTACTGATGAACAAAAGAATACAGGTTACTTCACAGTTTTTTCTGTATTTGATTGAGAAACCAGTAGTCTACCGTTGAGTTAAATGTTTTTAAGAGATAAATTTTGAAAAGCTGCATTCCCTCACTTTCGGTAAATATGTTGCTTACTTTTGGTAGTTTTTTTACTTATTTAGTCCCTCGATAGCGTGAGGCATTAATACACAGTTAATGCCCTTTATATATAATTATATATATATATATATATATATATATATATATATATATATATATATATATATATATATATATATGTGTGTGTGTGTGTGTGTGTGTGTGTGTGTGTGTGTGTGTGTGTGTGTGCGTATATACAAACTCATATGCATATGCGTGTGTGTATTTATGGAAACATGTATTTATAGAGACACGTATTCATAGACACACCCACATACGGAAGCATATTCATACATATATACACACAGACGCACATACATACAAAGGCGCGCAGACACACACACAAACACGCATACACAAGAGAAACACGCACGTTATAAACTCAAAGATACGTGTTAAATTTCCGTAGGATTTGATTCTGTGACGGTAGTGATGCGCAGCTATTGTACATAAACAAAACCAGGTGAGAGCAAAGCAGTATATCTTCCAGAACTACACTAACTTCGACGTGCACACGTACTACTCAAACCTTACCTATAGACAGAACGTATTGTCTGTTAATGGAATACTTTTAAATAAATCGCCAGATAATTATCACTAAGTTATAACATTGCTTTGCATTACTAAGTTTGTAAAGTAATTGTCAATAAATTCACAATCAAGTTTCTTATCAGCAGTATAAATATATCGCTAAACATTATTTATAGTGTCTATTTTAAAAATAAATATGTCATAATTAGAAAGCTAATGTCTATTAAGTTCAAATGTGTTCCTAATATAGTTTACAAATATGACGTTTCTCTGTGTGTGTGTGTGTGTGTGTATGTGTGTGTGTGTGTGTGTGTGTGTGTGTGTCTGTATCTGTGTACCAGTAATTACATCGATGTAATGTGAAGAACTTGAACTATGGAAGGGTATGAAGGCAAAGACAGAACTGGTCACGACTTTCTCAAGGGACACAGAAATAGAATTTGGTCAAAATGTTCATATTTGATAACCAAACGAAGAACGATAATGGACCAGGCAAAGAATATAGATACCAACAGCCTGACTATTTCCCCTGATGAATGTTACAAATACCTTTGAGTAAAGTTGGAGTGACAAAGGAATATTTCATTAGCCTTCGGAAGCTATGGAAGTTAGAGTTGTTTGCATTCAATAAAACCATGTCACATAATGCTTTTGCAATGTCAGTACCATTTGGGATCCTAGACTGGGCACTCGAAGAAATCTGCAATCTGGACATCAGGATTAAGAAGATGTTAACTTTATTTAATATGATAACCTACTTATCTCTCTCTCTCTCTCTCTCTCTCTCTCTCTCTCTCTCTCTCTCTCTCTAACTATCTATCTTTCTGTCTATTTATTTACCTGTCTGTCTATATTCACACACACACACACACACACACACATACACACACACATATATATAATACACACATACAAGCATATAAAATGCATTATGCATGTACATTGATATATACATACGCTCATACACATTAATTTAATCGAAGATGGCCATTCACTCTGTTGCTTTACAGTTTCCATTACTATGCCCCTCTTCAAAGATACACAAAGAACATGATAGTGACAAGAAACCAGGAACTGCGATAGAGTAACGGTCATTGATGTTGTTGGCGTTGTTGCTGTTGTGGTGATGGTGTCGGCAGAAGTGCTGATCTGTCTCGCCTTCTTTGCAGTGTACAAAAAGTCTTGAAATGGTTTGCGTCACCACATAAGAGAAACCATAGCTTTATACCCTCAATGGTTGGTTATGTACAGGATAGATTATGTGATCCGTTTGGATCGGTAGTTCCATCCCCTGGTCTGACCAATTTTACTTCTGCAACCTCTAGACCAGCAGAATATTGGGTTTGACCTCTATATGAAAGAGAACCGTTGCCACCAACCAGGAGATATTTTCTTCTGTGAGCTCATCAACAATTATTATTATTATTATTATTATTATTATTATTTTATGTTTGCCTTTTGCTTTCCATTTGTACAAGTTGGATCCAAGTCTCACCCAGAGACCTCAAGAGACAACAAGTTAGAAGTTCATGTAGGTGTTATGCCTAGGGTACCATATATTTGAATTTGTACAGTGTTGTTCTAGTTTTTTTTGTCTCAAAAAATTATTATTATTATTATTATTATTATTATTATTATATAATTTATTTTGCTACCAGTTACAATTCATGCATAAACACGTGTTAAAAAATGTTTACAAGACGTGTGAGAATATATAAATACGTTGTTATATAAAAATGATAGGTGTGGCAAGAATCTCATACAAGTTATACAATAGATATAGTAAGACAAGTTAAATGCTTGTCATAAAACTGCATAGAATAAGTCGAACGATATTTGTGAATGTGTGAACAAAATCATGATCAACGGAAGAAAGGCTGACAAGCACAAAAGCTTATATCAATCTCACTTAAAGAAACAGTAACAAAAATAATAATAATAAAACAATAACAAATCCATAACCGTTAAACAACAACTATTAACAACAACTGGAAAACACAAATTCAATTGTAACTACAGTAAAAAAGAAAAGAAAACCTTCGAAATGAATAGAATAAAGATTATATTAAGAATGCATAAACAAACTTAAGAATGCGGTGTAGGTAGAAATATTTCACCACGTATCCTTTATTGAAACATTAGAGAAGAGAAAAACGATCGTTTTTCTGTATTTCCGAGTCAAGAATTTGTGACGGCGGCGGCGACGTTCCAACAATCAACCAACTCCACCAGTGTCATCTACCGCAACATCTTTTGCACCTGCACTGAAAAAGTTAATGACAATGCCGTGAAAATTTTACTAACTGTTATATTTTTTTTTACTGTCTTTAACAGACATCTGTTCCAGCAGTTGTAATTTCTAAAAAATAATAGCATGACCAAGAGGGATCGCTTGCACAAAGAACGAGGAGCAAGTTCTTGGACGAAACATTTCGATTTGTGGTTGGTGCTAGTTTGAATTAATTTTTAATCTCATTCGCTATTCGTAGTGCAACTGTTTCTTAACATACCACGATTCATTTCGTAATCATTCTGAGTCATCTTGACAAGGTTTCCCGTTAAACAATAACATTTTTCTTTTATTTTGTAGTATCCGATTTGTTGGCTTTTATACACGTTTACTTCCAACAGGGGTTTGCTCTAATTCAAGGATGTTGTGCAACTATGTGTTCCTTTCCCCTTTTTATAATGGCATCTTAAATAATGTCATTCATCCATCTTGAATAACGCCTTCTGCTTTAAATAACGCCTTCTGCTTGCCTGAGAACTTGCTCAGGCAACAATTTTCAGTGTCTTCTGCTTGAATTCCTTGTTCTCGATTGCATTCTCCTAACACATTTCTAGTTGCATAAAAGATTCTCTTCTCCACTAATAACAAATTAGTATTGCAATATTCAGCCTTACTAAATTTATGATGTTCAATAGCCGTCCGCTTCACTCTTTCCTAAATATAGAAAACTACACCAATATATCTTCATAGTTGAAATTCGCTATGAATATTTAGAAAGTTCTTGTTGTACCTCTACCCTGCATCGTTGCAACTCTACCCGTTATCTATCGCTGAGTATGAAGAAATCAATATGAGACTAACTCATTTATTGATCTCTTCACACAGGTTGTTTTGTCTTGTTTGTTTTTTTTTCTTATTGTATAGACTTTGCAACTTCACTCGTAATTCCTTTCCTTCTGAGTTTCCCAGTCTGTAGCAACCCAATCCGAAACATTTATAGTTTCACCTTAAATCTATTATTGTTACAACTTTTTTTCCGTCTGGCAAAAGAGACTTTCCTCTTCCCTTTTCTTCTGTTTTTATGATGTGTCTGGTACATTTGTCAATATCGAATTGATTTCTATTTCCCCGTTGGGAATTAGCGCAGACCGCACCGAGATTACATCAGTTATTTGTTTTATGATTATGTTTGATGTCATGTGATGTCATGCATGAAGATTACGTCTTGTTTCTGTTCCCGGTTGCGCAAACATTTTATAAACCTAGACGATCCGGTCGTACTATGCATGTGTATATATATATATATATATATATATATATATATATATATATATATATATATATATATATATATATGTGTGTGTGGGGGGGGGGTGTATGTACATACAGAAATATAGATATGTACATGCATATATATACATACATACACACACACACACACACACACACACACACACATATATATGTATATGTATATATATGAATTACTGATACTGTTATTACTATGGTTAGTAACTGCTAAGGTTAATTGTAACTATAACTAGAAATAAATTATGGGCGAAGTTGGGAAAGACTACAATAAAAAAGAACCAGACAAAACGAAAGGAACAATAACTAAGTTGTATTCATATTGAGATACTCCGCCACCATTCTCTCAGCAATGAATTACGAACTCAATGATGGGTAGAGGTGCAACAGAGACCTTCTAAATATACACAGTGACTGCCAGTCACGAAGATATATTGGTTTCAAATTTTTGCACAAGGCCAGAGCTTTTAAGGAGAGGGGTTTGGTCGATTACATCGATCCCAGTGCTCATCTGGTACTTATTTTATCGACCCCGAAAGGATGTACGGCAAAGTCGACCTCAGTGGAATTCGAACTCAGAACGTAAAGACGAACGAATTGCCGCTGAGCATTTTGACCGGCATGCTGACCTTCCTGCCAGCTCGCCACCTTAAAGCCACGAAGATATACTGACGGACATTGTGTATTAAAGAAAGAGTGACGCCAACGGCTATTCAGTGTACAAATTTGATAGGCGCAGGCGGGCTGTGACGTAAGGTTTGCTTCCCAACTACATGATATCGGGTTCGGTCCCACTACGTGACATTTTGACCGAGTGTCTCCTACTATAGCCTCCAGCCGAGCAAAGGCTTGTAAGCGGATTTGGAAGGTGGAAAAACTAGTATTAGTTTAACGCTCGGGAAGGTGACAAAGTCATTTACGTTTCGAGCCTACGCTCTTCAACAGGAAGGAACACAAGAAAATAGAGAGAGAATATATATATATATATATATATATATATATATATATATATATATATATATATATATATATATATATATATATATATATATATAATATATATATATATATATTTGTGTGTCTGTATACACATACATACATACATACATACATACATACATACATACATATATATATATATATATATATATATGTATGTATGTATGTAGGTATGTATGTATATATACTGACATACATATATGTTTATATATATATGTGTGTATATATATATCATATATATATGTATATGTCTATGTATGCATGTATGTATGTATGTATGTATGCATGTATGTATGTGTATATGGTTGTGTTTGTTCCCCACCATTGCTTGAGAAGCGTTGTTGGTTTGTTTACGTCACTGTAATATAGCAGTTAGGAAAAAGACCAATAGAATAAGCACCAGACTTTATTTTTTTTTAAGCATTCACTGGGGTCGATTTGTTCGACTAAACTCTTCAAAACGGTGCCCCGGCATGGCCGCAGTCCCATAACTGAAACAAATAAAGGATAAAAGATTACTAGTGTATTACTGTCATTGTGGTCAATTATTGTTATTATTACTGTTATAGTAAAGGCAGCGAGCTGACAGACTCGTTAGCACGCCGGACTAAATGCTTAGCGGTATTTCGACCGTCGCTACGTTCTGAGTTCAAATTCCGCCGAGGTCGACTTTCGCTTTCATCCTTTCGGGGTCGATAAATTAAGTATCAGTTGAATACTGGGGTCGATGTAATCGACACATCTCCTCCCCCAAAATGGCTGCCCTTGTGACAAAATTTGAAACCATTATTACTAATATAGCTAATTACTAAATATTAATATGGATAAAATATTGATTTCAAATTTTAGGACAAGGTCAGTAATTGCGGGGGACGGGTTAAGTCGATTACATCGACCCCAGTGCTCAATTGGTACTTATTTTATCGACCCCGGAAAGATAAAAAGAAAAGTCGAGCCCAGTGGGATTTGAACTCACAACATGAAGACGAACGTAATGCTGCTAAACATTTTTGCGCAGATTGCTAACGATTCTGCCAGCTTGCCGTCGTCGCTATGACCGACGTATTACTAATTAGTTATTACTGTGATTAATCATTACTGTGGTTAATTATTACTATGGTTAATTACTGCTATGTTTAATTATTACTATTGTTACCACTATGGTCAGTTATTACTGTGATTAATCATTACTGCGGTTAATTATTACTATGGTTAATTACTGCTATGTTTAATTATCAGTATTGTTACCACTATGGTCAGTTATTTCTGTGGACACTTATGACTTTGGTTAATTATTACTGTGTTTCATTCCTAGTGTGGTTAATACTATTGTTAGTTATTGCTCTACTTGCTGTTCGTGTCCATCGCCATACGTTAGCAATTTCTTAGCAATCATTTATATTTAGCTTCACTTATATTGCTAATGACTTTCGGAAATACCTCGAACTAACAACATTACAAATTCCCATTTGAAACCCTTTCAATGTCAACATTCATTTAAAGAAGTAGCAACACTTAATACTCATTCTAGTTTCCCCCCTTTTCCTCCTAACCTCTTCTGTGTTTTCGTCTTCCTCCACCCACACATCGTTTTCTCATCTCCTCCTCCCTATCATTGTTTTGTCATCATCATCATCACCATCGTGAGTCTGACGATGATGCTCATCGCCTTTGTCTTCGTCGTCCTCATCCTTATCATTGTCATCGTCGTCGTTGTCATCACCATCGTCATTTTAAGTCAGATAATGATTATCCTCTTCATCTTCTTCATTCTCAATTTAATCGTCATTGTCGTCGTCGTCGTCACCATCGCGCTCGTGAGTCTGAAGACAACGCTGACCATCGCCATGTTGATGCTTATTCTCTGTCGTAATCATAATGATATTATTCACCATAACCATTATAATAACCATGTTCCTACCATTCCCAGTATAATCATCATCATCGCTATCAAACAATTTAATTGTATCTGCTTAAAGCATAAAAAAGCGTTCATCCATAAAAAAAAAAACTGGAGCAGAATAAAGATGACGTTGAAAGAATCCTAAGTAATTGTTGCCAAGACCATAGTGAATGGTAAGAGCTGATATTAAATTCAAATTTCCATATATAATATAATGTAAAGAATTCAAATCTTCATACATAATATATTATCATATAATATATAACATGATATATTGTAAAATCTATTTATTAAGTTATGATTGCATTGTTTGAAAGAAAAAAAATAATGGAAAAAATAGACGGATCTGCCAAGTTTTCCATAGATAGACAGATTATCAATTATTTCTTCGTATCTTGATAGTAATTGATGTTAAACAAATGTGCATTATATAGAGGCATTGTAAAGTATGCAAAGTGCTTCACTGCAGTAGTAGCAGACTTTGCTGTTGTTTAACCCCAGGCCAAACTCGATCGAGCAGACCTGTGATCAAAGGCATTCCAGACGTTACCATGTCGTTTTTTTTCCAACGTTGCCAAGATGCCTGGAATACATTAAGTAAAAGGTGTTCCATTTTCTGCTTTCTTTAAAATCCAGCAGAGAGTTCGGTTTAAAGGACATTTGACTGCTATATCTAGTATGTCGAGTGAACGTACAGCTGCCTCCCTTGCCGGCTCATACGATACGAAATAGTGAGATATATTTATATCCTCTGCAGATAATCATTCATGTTTGAAGGTCGAAACTTATTTCATTATTTAAATATATTCCCATATCATTTAATTGATTTGTTCTTTTCTTAGAATTTGATTCTTCGTGCACCATCTCCATCTCTTCTTCTACACCAACCATCTCTTTTCCCTCCCCGCCTCATCCTCTTCTCCTCTTCATCGTCATCATCATCAACATCGTAGACGTTAGCACTGCATAATAAGAGCATTGCCAGACTTCTTAGAGTCATTCTACATTTACTACATTGTTATCTATCTATCTATCTATCTATCTATCTATCTATCTGTCTATCTGTCTATCTGTCTGTCTGTCTGTCTGTCTGTCTGTCTGTCTATCTATCTGTCTGCCTGTATGTCTGTGTCATTGTTTGGGTCACCGCTAACTGGTAAAATTATAAGAACTTGGGGAGACAAGATCGGCTGAAAGCTACTAGACGTAAGAAACACTGTCTCCGTGAAGGAATTATCGAATAACCTGAACCCGAAGGAGAATTAAATACATGTGGCTTCTTGGAGAACTCCACCTCATCTCCTGTAGTGAGTGAGAATATTGAAGTTGTTGACCGCTTCACTTATCTCGGCAGAGATTCGTAGTGGCATTATCTGCGAGTCTGAAGTCCTAAAAAGACTAGGATGAGCTGCTGCAGTCGTGGACTCATTAGTCAAGCGTGTTTGGCGTTGCCAATATCTGTACAGGGGGACAAAGGTCTGGGTCTTTAGATCCTTGGCTCTCCTTGTCTTGCTCTATAGTTGTGAAACTTGGACACAGTCTGGGGCCCTCAGGAACCGTCTGAACTCCTTCACTACCAGGACACTTCGCAGGATGTTGGGTTACCATTAATCGGATTTCGTATCCAACTAACGGCCCTACACAGAAACTGAGATACACCCTCTGTTAAGTATATGATTTAGAAGCGCCGGTTCTGGCTGTTTTTGTCATGTTGCTTGATTTTCCGAGTTAGACTCTGCCTACCGTGTTCTTTTCACCGAGGATCAGGATGGGTTGACTGCTCGTGTTAGTTGATCACATGCAACATGGTCTCGGCAGCTGAGGAGGCATCTTGCAGACATGCTAACTGACTGGGACTGTGCCTGACATGTCACCCGGCAGAGGCCGGGAATATACCGACAAATGATGAATGCAGCAACGCACTGCAACGGTGTATGCTTCTGCATCAGACCTGACTTGACGATATGTAGTGTGCATGGCTAAATGTGTTAAATCTTAAAGTACTTCTTAGATTCAGTTGGGTATTTGCAGATATCACGGTTTTGAGGATTACTCCAATAAACTTTCACTTTTATCTTTCTTCTTTTCGCTAAAGTAACAAAATATTTGGTGTTTAACACAATTTTTCTTCGCTGGATAATTTTAAAGCAATGTTTAAATAAATTGTTGATAAAAAGTATGTGAGTCACTTCTAAATGTTGTATGCAGAAGAAATTTAATAGCGTTATTTTTTAATTTGTCAGCCAAGCATGCATTAATATAATGTATGGCTTTTGAATTTTAAAAGAAAGAAAAAAGGAAGAAAAATAACTTGGCTCAAAATACAAAATCCAGGTTTATGGATGACGTCACTTTATTACTGTGTCAAAGGGAAGTCGTAACCAAATTCCACAAATATGTGTATGTCAATGTGTGTGTGTGTGTATGTATGTATACACACACACATACATTGGGTTTGAGTCATAAATAGCTTCCTATTTTGTTAAATACCTCTTCTCATGAAAAACATTTTACGAAGAATTATTTTGTCAGTATATTTGCAATTGTTTTGAATGACCTCTTACAAATTATCATGTAGCTTTTTGATTCCTCTCTAGTAAAATTCATCTAGCTTCCACATGAAGAAGTTTTCCACATACATTTTCACCTGATCTTCTTGAGGAAATTTTTTCTCCATTAGATCATTTTGCAGAGAGCGAAACAGATAGAAATCAATTGATGCAAGGTCTTGTAAATATGGTGGATGGGGTAGAACAGACCAGCCCAAATCCAATATTTTAGCCTGCATGATTCTTACTGAATGTAGTCTTATGTTATCATAAAGAATCACAATGTTTCGAGTGCAAGGCATTTTCACACAATTAACGAGTGCAGGACATTTTCTTAAAATATTTTCATGCAGACGTTGCAGCTGATGAGAGTATGAGTCGGCATTAAGTGTTTGATAGCGGTTTAAAAACTCAAAATGAACAATACTGCAGTGATTCCACACACACGCAACATAACATTCTTTCAATGGAGCTCAGCCTTTGAGAGAGGTTGTGGAGATTTATCTTTGTCTGCGTTGAACATTGTCAGAAAAGACACATTTTTCATCACCTGTTATCACTATTCAGAAGCATGTAATTTCTCTGCCTTGAAAAAAAAAATTGTCAATCATCGCCTTTATTAATAAAGCTAGCGAATAAAACAGTAGTGGAAGCTAACTGGATAAACAGATAGCTAAGTAAGTAGTTAGATAGTTAGTTAGGTAGATAGGTAGGTAGGTGGGTAGTTAGTTAGTTAGTTAGTTAGGTAGGTAGGTAAGTAGGTAGATAGATAGATAGATAGATAGATAGATAGATAGATAGATAGATAGATAGATAGATAGATAGATAGATAGATGTGTAGAAAAAAGGAATAATGTGGGAGATACACTCTTGTCTTCTTCACTCTTTAAACAATCAACATATTCCAAGACAAGTTTGACAACTGACAACAGACAGAACTTGACCCTACTTAAGTCACCTTAATCAGATCCCAACAGCTTTTAGTTCTTCCTATTCACACGGAAGACAATAGGAATGAAATATACTTAGCGCAACCGTGTGTATAATGCATAAAATTATGTAGCGGGAGATGCATTAATTATATTCGTCGTTCTCAATTGCTCTCTCGAGCAAACACACATTCAATACATAAATACATTATATTAACTTCATTCGAATACGAAAACAACCCTTTCTTTGATTTACCACTCAATACATACAAACATACATACATACATACATACATACATACATACATGTAAACATACATACATACATACAGACAGGTATATATATATATATATATATATATATACTTACTCACATACATACATACATATATACATACAAACATACATACAAACATACATGCATACATACATACATGTAAACATACATACATACATACAAACATACATGTAAACATACATACATACATACAAACATACATACATACATGCATACAGACAGACAGACAGACAGACAGACAGACAGACAGATAGACAGGCATATATATATACTTACTCACATACATACATACATACATACATACATACATACATACAGACAGACAGACAGATATACACATTACGCAACGCCGTTTAAAAAAGAAGCGGAAGCGTACATTGCCGAATAGTCCTGGATAATTTATTTATTAGATAACAAGGGTTGTGACGGTCAAGAACGTCTTTGATCGTATGTCTATTCGATCAGCGCTGACCTGCGGCTGAACTAAACCTACAAATTATATAACTAACTGAACAGGACAAGTGAAAGTTAAGTATCTGAATCTGTCCACACAGTGTAGTGCTGGTGATGGGACATGAACTGGTGACCCAGACCTTTGAAACTTTCTCTTCCACATAAATATTTTCAGTTAATGTGTGTTATGTAAAAATTTCCCTCGATAACTTTGCTTATTTTAGTACCACCCATAGTTCATTTGTGTACGTCCAAAAAAGGCGAGCGAGTTATGTACAGGCAGTCTATAATACCTATGAATAATAAAGGCGCGCAATTTACTGAGATACACACACGCACACACACACACACACACACACGGGCACACACAGATACACAGAGAACACAAAGCTGCACACAGAGACACATATATATACTAGAGAAACAATTGCAACGAAAGTTCTTCTGCAAAATGTAGGCCTGGGAAAGACTGTTTTTTTTTTTGTTGTGAAAGATAAATAGTTACGCATGCATGCAAGTTCATCCCATCGCCGCAACTGATATGTCAAAGAGGATTCTACTTAGAACTCTAACACCTCTGCCAATCTACTGCACTGGATAATTATTCTTTTTATTGATGGCTAAAAGATGATAGAAAAAGTTGGTCGGTGGTGTTCGAACTCACAGAACAGAAGAGATGAACAAATACCACAAGTCATCCTCTCTCGCTCTTGCTCTCTGTATATATATATATATATATATATATATATATATATATATATATATAGATAGATAGATATAGATGTGTGTGTGTGTGTGTGTGTGTGTGTGTGTGCGTGTGTGTGTGTGTGTGTGTGCGTGTGTGTGTGTGTGTGTGAAGATTGCCAGGAGATTTGCTCCATGTTACTTAACAGATATGATTTATGACAGGATTCTTACCATTAAAAATCTAAAGGAGCAAAATGACTAAGTAAAAAGGAAAAAAAAAGTGATAGCGTATGTAACTACCAAACAATTTTTTGTTTCTTTGTTCTTGTGATTAACCAGACATAGAACGGCTGAGTCCATGACCCCTATTAGTTTTCAGGGTCCTTGAAACTGCTGGGAGTTAGAGAGAAAGTTATGTCAGGCACAGGAAAAGGGAAAAGTTTATTCGTGTACTCTAATTGATGTATGCAAGCCAATCAACGTGATTTAGTGGTGATACTATCCATTCATCTATCCATCTAACGAGCCAGCCAACACGCCAGCCAATCAATCAATCAAATCAGTCAATCAATCAGGTGTTTAGATATCTCAGTTACTTCATTTGTTACTGCTTTAATGAGATGGCATGATTTGAACTCAGAACACAAAGAACTGTGTTCGACAGTGTAACTAATCCGCCAATCCACCACTCCTTACAATATGCTTTTGTTTTATCGACTCCTGATGCGTTGCACAATGTTTTATCGACTTCTGATTTATGGTGAGATGTTTTAACTTTTTGCCTGTCCAAAGCAATTCCACGCTTGTTTTCAGACTTTTAGTTTCATTCGTTCTGAGAAATATTAAATTTACATTTCAGAAGTCCAAAATTACTCTAGTGGTTGAAAAAACAATTGGGAACGTATATCTTATGATGCATGCACGCTAGGGGAATATGTCCTGTAATACACGGGACAAGCAAAGGGTTAAAAGAATGGGACAAACATTTTTTAAAGGACATGTGCAAAATTAATTTTAGTCCATAGAAAATATATTTTATATTTCCATACAGTCATACAAAGAAAATTGTTCAATTCAGTTCCAATATACTTCATTAATAATTTAGCATGACATTCAGTAGGAATTTTAATATTAAAAATACAATTTGCTTGCTCCAAGTAACCCAATGGCAGTAAATAATGCAGATTACGAATAGTTGAAATTTATTTTCCATACAATTTTCTTTTTTTCATTTTGTATACATAACAAAATCGTAATGAATACAATTGCAATTTATGATTTGTCTGATTTCATAAAAATACTCATACTATAAAACTGTCATATAGCCTATGACCTTCTCCTTGGAAAGATGTGTCCCCATGGCAACATTTTACGTGCGACCGCGTGTTTAAGAAGGTCGTTTTGCAAACATGCGGTTTCGAGTTCAGTCTCACCGTGCGGTATCTTGGGCAAGTGTCTTCTACTAATGCCTTGTGAGTGATTATAGCAGATGGAAGTTGTGTGGAAACCTGACGTACGTATGTCTATGTGTGTATGTCTTTGTCGCTGTGTCTCTTCCCCCACCATTGACTGTTGGTTTCATTACGTCTCCGTAACCTAGCGGATCGGAAAAAGGGGCAGATGAAATAATACCAGACTTAAAGCATAAGTACTGGGTCGATTTTCACGATCCCTCAAGGTGGCACTCCAACATGGCCGCAGTACAATAACTGCAACAAGTAAAAGATGAAAGATAATATATATATATATATATATATATATATATATATATATATATATATATATATATATATATATATATATATAAAAGTTAAGCAGAGTTAGCGGTTATAATAACCAACTAAGGGGAAAAAATATCCGTATTTACCATTGGTATCAGTTACCTGTGCTATCCCTGGACATAGGTATGCAGGAACACTATGCTCATAGGGTACAGGTAACAACAGAATAAACAAAAGTTTATCAGGAATCAAATTTAAATAATCAGAAAATGGAGAAAAATTTTGATCAACAAACAAACAAATTGGACCACGTCTGTAAATTATTTCTTAATACAAAATATGGCATAACATTTCTATGACATAACAATCCTTACGGCTGTTTCCGCTTCCAGTGCCAGTCGGTGCTTTCGAAAGAATTACGAAAATAATATTCGTCATCTACGTAGGACATTCGATCTAGTAGATGGAGCAATGTCGAATGTCCTATAAAGATGAGAATTGGTCCATTTTGTTTGTTTGCTGATCAGTTTTCTCCATTTTCTTATTGTGTTTATTATGGTAGTTTGACCTTAGAGTCCCTCTTAACGTGAGGCATTCATGTACAGTAATGCCCTTATATAAATAGATATATTTTAGGGAACAAATGATAGATTTTTCCCTTATGAGGTTTTTTCATGCTAGCTACTTGATAAATTCTTATAAAAGACTTTATCCTATTATTGAATTAAATATATATATATATATATATATATATATATATATATATATATATATATATATATATATATCCCTTGACTGTCGCGGATATTACGTTCCAAAAGACCCCGCGATAGGTGAAAATCCACGAAGTAGAAACAATACTGTATATATTTTTAAAAAATTATTTTTATAATTTGTATATACTCTTTTACTCTTTTACTTGTTTCAGTCATTTGACTGCGGCCATGCTGGAGCACCGCCTTTAGTAAATGCTAAACAACAACACGGAGAAATCGACGTAAACTTAAATAATAAAACGCGATAGGTGAAAATAATAAACCGCGACATGGTGAGGGATTAGTGTGTGTGTGTGTGTGTGTGTGTGTGTGTGTGTGTGTGTGTGTGTGTGTGTGTGCGCGCGCGCGTGTGTGTGCGCGTGTGTGTGTGGGTATTCAGGGCACTTTATTAATGTGTTCTTGATCAGAGTTGCTCTGGGACAAAGCAACAGAATAAATAAAGTTACAACTGAAAAGTTCATTTAAAAAAAAAAATACAAAAGTAAGAAAATACGCCAAAATCAAAAAAAAAGAAAGAATAAAATGCACGTGATAACGAAAAATTTTTCATTATTTTATTTTTTTTTAGAGAGAATTTTAGCAACACTTTGTTTCATAATTATTTCATCCCCGGTTGCACGTGAAAGTATACCTGTAAGAAACTATTTCATACTGAAAATAACAAACAAAAGCAAGAAAAAAATGCAAAAAACAAAAGTAGGCCAGTTCGAAAACTCATTAAAACAGTACATCACGTGATATCGACATCTGACTGGTTTTTGCAATTTTTTTTTCTTTCCTCGACAGGTTGATCACGACCAGATAAAAAAGATTAAAAATCATTCCGATGAACATTAAAAGAAAAGACAAATAACAAAAAATAACATTAAAAAATCGCATAAAAAGGAAAAGCAATAATTAAAGTAGCAACAACAACAACTATTTCTGTAAAGGGAGGATATCACAGTAAGACAAGAGAATACGTGGGAATTTTAAAATGTCTCCAGCCCGAATGAACAATTCTCATAAACGTAGTAATGTTCTCTTTTAATTAGATGCTTCTTTGACATGGCTGATGTCTCGTGTATGTAACACGTGTTAAAAATATATTCACGCAATAAGAGAAACGATAAGATAGATGTGTTTTCGTGGATGTGAATGTATGTGCGTATTAGTATGTGTGTGTGTGTTTGCTTTTGTAAGTCTATATCTGTAGGCATCTTTGCATGTATTTGTACGATGTGTCTCCGTGTTTGTTAGTTTATCCAGTCGCTTTCTCTTACCCTCTCTAGATCTTTATGTTAATTATATATACACATACCTATATATATATCACATTTCTTTATTAATGATTTTATATCTTCTCCAATGCAGTTTTTTTTTTCTCATCATTAAGACTCCTAGTTGCATCACGGTTTCAAGGTCTTCACAGTTTTAACATCTGTACGAATTGGTTGTTGTTGTTGCCGTGATTATTTCCGAGAGTTGATCGTAGGTCGCAATCATGGGTTTGATGTTTAGTTAATGATGTCATTATCGCCGTGTAGGAACCTTGAACAACTGACTTCTGTTTCTTTTCAGAAATAAGGGAGTGGCTATTAATTATTTTATGTTTTGTTCAAAGTGACAGGAAAATGTTTAACATCATGACCTTTTTGCAAGGCCTCGAATACTAATGGTAGTAAAATGTGGAAGTGACCAATGACTCTCCTCAGATTAAAGACCTTCCCCCAATTCCTGAATAAGTTGAATTCCCCAAAAGAAAATCAAGGCTCAGATAGTTTGACTAAGTAGGTGACGGATTGAATGTATAATTCAACAATGATATCAAGCCATCCAGTGATTGATACCGGAATGCAATATCAGTGTATCCATTTTTGTCTTGAGTTGGAATATTAATACAGATTCTATTGGTGATATTTAGGTTATTATTGTTATAGAGTGAGGGAGCAGAACATACCATCAAATTGACACTGGGGTAAAATATATGAAGCTCAGTATACTCATCATGACTACTCGTCTGATAAGGGTACACCAGGCACATGCATCACAAACATATGTGAGTGACATGCTGATCTCATATCAAGATAAACAGCGCATGACCTCGCAGGTGGGGCCTAGTTAGAATTTTCTTCAGGTTGAGTAGCCCATTCCGCTCAAAAGGTCCCTGGATAAAGATTGTTTAAGGATGTTGAATGGAACAACCATGTTTCCAGAAGTGAATTATCCAAAACCCCAAAGAATTCCTCTCAGCACATGGCTATGATACTCCCCCACTACTTCTGCTTGTGATCAGAAAGGCGAAGTCGACCCCAGCGAAATTTGAACTCAGAACGTGAAGGACAAAATGTAGAATATAAAGGTAAAAAAAAAAAGAGGGAACGATAGAGGTGTAGCCCTCCTGATACAAGAACGCTTCTAGGGATAATCGAGGAACCCCACTGTCCGAGATTTCCCTGAGACCCTAGGAGCAAGTGCCCTCTCCAATTCCTTCTCTCCGATTCGCAGGTCTACACTTAGAGAAGTACCATCCACTCTTTACCATTTTCGCAGCATTCGCCCACCATTCAATAAACGCAGTCGACGACAGCACTTCCCTCTCCACTCTCAATTTCCTTTTAAAGTGAAACTTGAAGAAGTCAATGAGAGCTCCACCAAAGAGGAATGTATCTGTCCTCATGCCTTTCAGCCTTGTCCACCAAACAACTCTTTCACCACAGCCATCAGGCAAAAGAAAACTGCCTTGCCTACCCGATTCCGGCGGTGCAATCATCACTATAGACTCGGCCGACAGACGGATCGTTCCACACGTGACAGTAGCTGTTCAACATAACCCCACAAGTCAACAATGCCCGGAAACTGAACGAGGACGTGCAGAATTCTTCCTAACTTTGTTACAAGACTAGCAATTTAG
>NC_142945.1:12936009-12941009 GCF_046866305.1 Octopus bimaculoides | reverse complement strand
ACACAATCACGCACACACACACTACCACGCACACACACACACACACACACACACACACACACACTACCACGCACACACACACACACACACACACACACACACACACACACACGCTGGCACATTGATCGTGTGCAAGGACATGCGTTGCATGTGCATATGTACAAATGCATGTTTCTACGTATGTGTCTGTATATGCGCCAATTCGGAAGTATATGTTGTCGGATTGTCTTCGAAGCATATTTACATGTGCACATAATTACATATATATATATATATACATACATGCATGCGTACATACACGAGTGTGTATTTGTGTATGGAGGGGAGTGTTTGTATGTACAGAGAGAGAGAGATATAGAGGGAGGGCGAGGGAAAGAGAATGTATTGACGTTGGTCATGAATACCAGTAATATAGTCTCTGATTTAATCACAAGGCCAGCAATTTTGAGATGGAGATTAAAGCGATACCATCGAAACCCCTTGTACTTCACTTGTACTTTATTTTCTTGACTCCGGAGGGATGAAACTCAATGTCGACTTCGGTGAGATTTCAGCATGTAAAGAACCGGGACAAATTGCCATGAAGTATTATTTCCGAAGCTCTGGCGATTATGCCATTCCAACATTCTAAGACTCTAAGTAATATGGCAAGGGGAAAATACCTCAGGTGGGTGTTCTGCATATGAAACACAAATGCGTTTGTGTCGTGCATATATAACGCAAGGTGTTGAAAAACATAAACAGAGAATCCAAGCAACACACCCGATGATTTTTAACCCATTATCTAACAGTGATCTCATATGAGACTACTTAAAAATTACAAATTTCGTAATTATCTGTCAATATTTACACATATTTAACCTTTTTGCTATATCTACTATGTATATTTCTCTGATATTCAAATGAAGTTTGCTAATTTTTCACCCAATATCTCGCTTATTTCTATTTAAAATGTTATTTTGAAATGTTATTTTGATCATTCCAGCGTGTTTCTAAGGCTGTTTTATGCTAGAAATCAAAGCTTCATGAAAAAAATTCCAGTTAATAGAATTATGGGAGGCAATGGGTTTAAATTCTAAAATCAAAATAACAAGTTAATCAGATGATGCTATTTAGCGATTTTTTTGTTAATTATGGAAAAATCATATTTTAAAGATGTATATGCGGCTATATGTATATGTGTAATCGAAAATCTGAAAACCTCCCTTTTTATTACTCTGCTTAATTAAGTCATGCTTTAGAGATTTAGATTTGAATACATTCAAGAGCAAATAAGAATCTCATCAACATGCTGGAACCTGAGATTGAAACAGTAAGGGCGTTATTTCTCCCTGTCCTGAACTATTTCAGTAATATATGAATAGAGTCAATGCAGATTAGTGAGGGTCTTGCTTTTAACGTTAACGATGACTGCAAGACACAGGTTTCGTTGTATTGGATGTCTTCAACAAAGCATATTCAACACAATGCAACTGCTGTAGAGTCTCACACACGAAATGCAGAAGGGGCCCATATGAAACTCAGTTTAGTTGACGTTGATCAAAACATTTCTATCGCTATTTAAAATCTAAAACGACAAGCGAGATAAGATGACGGAAATATCTTTCACAATATAAACAATGTACATTGAAATGAATCCCGTCTTGAAAAGCAACTCATGAAAGCAACAGGTACATTTTGATCTTATTGGATCTCATCAGTGCAGCATATTCTGTTCATTTAGCAAAACTAAGAATATTCAATACATATAGACATAAAAGAAATGAAGTGATGCTGATTATGAATATAAAGTCAAAGGATGAAAGAAAATATTTATATTTGGAGAGTGTTCTGGAAACTAAATACAAATACAGCATTAGGAGAAACATTCCTTCTAAATATATTTAAAATCTGAAAACAACAAACAAGGGATGTAACTCAATAAGATCAGTTGATTAAATATTTTAGATCTACTATTTTATTTTATTTTATTTTATTTTATTTTATTTTACAAATTTTAAACCACCACTTGAGTTAATTTTTGTCCGCTAATCGCTTCGATAATCTCGGATCATCGATATCTTTTCTCATTCACTGTTTCATACATGTGAGACCCTAATGCATTAAGTATGTAGAACACTCTCCAAAAATATTTTTCTTAGCTGTATCATTAATATTTGAAATCACTGTTCCCCTACGTACATATGTATGTATGTATGTATGTATGTATGTATGTATGTATGTATGTATGCATGTATGCATGTATATATGTATGTATTCATGTCTGCATGTTTGCATACTTGAACGTACAAGCGTATGCATATATATATATATACATGTATGTGTTTGTGTGTATACCTGTAAGGATCACTTGCTGAGGAAACCTAATAACACGAAAACAGTTTCATTATTCTTACTAGTTGGCTTTAAAGACAAGATTTTCTTCAAACTGTATTATGTAGGCCAAAATATACACCAACTCATCTTATTGAAGTTATCTCTCCAATGCAGTTTTTATCCATGAATTGTAATTATAATCTTAGTAGATCGAAGTTTTCAACTCCCTATCTTATGTATTAAGTTACTATAATTATATTTCCTATGCAGAATGCTGCTTTGGGGGTATTTTTCATCATCTATATAACTAAAAGTGTATATTTACGTGCACTGACATTTGTTTTAGGAAAAAAGACACAAAAAGAAAACAAAACAAAAAAAACATGATAAAAAACATTTTCTCCTACTCACACAATCACTAACACATACTTTCACACACACGCGCACATACACATACAATCACGTACTCACACATGCACACACAGGCAATATACGCTGAGAAGTTAAAATAGTCGATTTCTGAAAAGATGTCAGTTACCACGTGTCGAAAACATGAGACGCTATGGGAAAAATGGTCAAAAATAGTCGAAAAATCTAATTAAAGATAAGCAGGCGACCATAAGTTATGGAATACTAAATGTTGTATCTACTGTATTTCCCCTTCCTCACTTTTATTTTTCCCACTTCCTCTTTAAATCTTGTTTTCACGATCAACATTGAGTTAATATATATTGTCTTCGCTTCTCTAATATTATTCGTTTCTATAATTATATAACCACAGTAGCAACAACGTGTTCCTTTTTATGATTGTTTTGTTCAGAGTCGTTCTTTTATTTAGTATTGTTCTTTTATTTGTGTTATATTGCACATTACAATTGTTCAAACTTATATGGCACAACAGATGAAATTCGCTTTAATTTATTTCATTATTGTGTAGTCGTTTTAAATTAATGTTTTAGCCGTTCGATACTCAGGTAGAATCACGTCACGTTTATGTTTGGAAAACACCCGACCGCCAAAACCTAACCCCGATTTGAATGTTTTTCACAGGGGAAGTTCATCCTAACTGGTTTGTATTTTGTCACCTTTCTTAATGCATCCAGAGCATTCATTGTACCAAGCTTCCAACTTTGTTATGTATATATTCTAGTTAAAACAGAGCTGCCAGAAATACTGTGACCGTTGATCTATTTACTGTTACCACGTATTCTGTAATTAAGACTTTTTTAATACAGACGGCGAGTAGGCAGATTCGTTTGCCCGCCGGGCGAAATGCTTAGTAGCATTTCTTCCATCTTGACACCCTGAATTCAAATTCTGGTGAGGTTGGCTTTGCCTTTAATCCTTTCGGGGTTGATAGAATAAGTACCAGTTGATCACAGGCATCGATGTAATCTACTTACACCCTTCCCCGAAATTGCTGGTCTTGCACCAAAATTTGAAACCAATATTTTGTTTCATTATATGTTTACAGTAGATTTTAACGGACGTCTTACTGCCACATCGCCTTCCCGACAAAACAAGCTCGAGGTTTCAATTTGGTGCCTTGGACTTCGGATTGCATGTCGAGTTATTTGATCTATTTCCACGTGACTCAGATCTGTCATGGTTTTGGCCGTGCAGAAATTTTTCTTACTGCCATTCTACTATGGTATATTCTAATTTTTATTTTAGACATGGTTGTATTGTTAAGAACCACACGGTTCCTGGTTCGGTCTCACTGTGCAGCGCTTCGAACAAGTATTTTCCTATCACAGCAACGTGTTGACCTCGTAATGGAATTTGGGAAACGAAATTGCACAGAATCGTGTTGCATGTAAATCCGCTTATTGTAAGTACAGATAATGCTATGAAGCAGCTATTGCTCGCAAAATTTGTGTTCTCTCAAACACGCTTATGATATTGTTATAACTTTCGTCTAATGCTATGAACAACCCCTAACTGATCACAATAAGAGTCATCTAGTACATACATACATACATACATACATACATACATACATACATACATACATGTGTGCGTGTCTCTCTGTGTGTACTCTGTCATAAATGCTGTGAAGCAGCGATTGAGCTGTTAATTATCAGTTGCAATATTTAAAAAAAATATACAAATAAGTTTTGGTATAAATTACAAATTCTCATCATAATAAGTCTATTAATCATCCTCAATTCTATACTCATTGGTTTCCTTGGAAATGAAAAACAATATTTTGATTGTTTATGGTACCTGTTATTTGTTTTACTTGACATCACACAACACTAGTCCTTTGTAATCATAAATAATTATCTTTAAAAAAAAGTAAAACAGACGAAAAATACATTACGTTATCTTATTTTTGAATTAATATATTTTCTCTAATTTTATTTTTTGAATACCGCATTCCAAATGTCCGTAATATTTTATTTCATTTCCCCTATGCACTTTCTCATTTAGACATTGTGCGTGCTAATAAGTAGTTTATTGAAGAAATAATTAAAATATGGATATCTATTTTATCATATTTAGCATTTACTTGAAGTTTAAACGATAAGCATCGATGCTGAGATGACAGAATACCAGGACAACCAGCTGAACGATGTGATGGTTCGCATTCTGTTCGCGGCATTACACGAAGTCTTAGGGCAACGATTGAGTCTACTTATCTTTATCCAAGTTGATTCCTGACCGGGAACAATTATAATCAA
>NC_142945.1:12918509-12931009 GCF_046866305.1 Octopus bimaculoides | reverse complement strand
AGATCAAATCTCACAAGGACTTATTTTAATTTGTTTTTCCTTCTGGAATGATAACATCTACAAATATCAATATTTCAGAAACTCTGAGATAGCAGTAGAATGACTTTGTGTTGCGTTTCAATTTTCTTAACATATTCAATACGACAGTATTGTTATTAGTTCTTTCTCAGTACAGAGAATGTGGTCGACTTAACCAAGTGTCTGTAAGTAATTCTAATAGACACCTGTAGTTGCAATGCCTACACTTCCCGCTAGAAAAAAAAAGCCAAACCTTTCTCAAATCTCACTTTATCGTCTTAAAAGAAGAACCTGTTTGATAATGCTGTCATGTTTGAATAAAAGATGAGATGTCTCGATTAGAACTCATCTAGAGTTAGGAAAAAAAGCAGCAAAATCTTACCAGAAAACAGGATACATCCTACACATAATAGCAGATGCAGTGCGGCATTTGTTCCGGGACATTAGGTTTTGAGTTCGAATCTCACTAAGATCAACTTTGTTTCTCATCGTTTCGTAATAGTTGTATGTAATCGACTAACCCGCTTCCCTCAAAATTTATGGCCTTTTGTCTGAATCAGAAGTAATCACCGTTTGTTAAATGCGCTTTTGAACAGCGTGTCTCTTTGACAAGGTTTGTTGCTTTTTAGTAAAACTGAAAGTACTTGACTACTGTCAACCAAATGTTACTTTCTAAAATTTGTAGCTTATCTTGTTTACTAGTTTTTCAAACCCTTAGTTCCCGTTAATTTTCAGTCATAGAAATAAATCAATGATGTTACGGCATCTTAAGTATTTTAAGCTCATGCTGTCTTAAAGGACGTGCAATATATATGTACTTGAGAGGCCAGTTCATCAGCATTTGTATTAGAACTTCTGTTATTAGGTTGATTATTGCCAACTTCTTAAGGTACGTTTCTCTTCCTCTATTGATGTCTCCTCTAATTTTCAGTAGTCAATTTGTGCAAAAATCTTAGGCAACTTTTTTCATGTCACAAAGTTATGGGCTGACTAAATGTATGAGTATAATTATCAAAACTACACGATTTTAGGCAACTAACCTCTTTGAATGTTTATTCGTGCGTATAACTAATTTTATTTGAGTGTTAATCGCAAAATGCGTGCTTGATATGTATAGATGAATGTCTGAATCTAGTTTAGAGTAGCGGATACAACTGTTGTAACTATACAAGAGAGGAGATGAAGGGAGAGAGAAAGAAAGAGGACCTGCATATCTGTAAGCTAGAGGTTGTGATGTACTTGTAGGAATTTTTACCAATAAGTTTAATGCACTTGTTTTGAATGCGGTCTAAAAGTGCTCTAAATATCTGTACAAGAGCAAGCATCTTGAGAATGGTATTTCTGCGTTTAATAGTGCCGGTTATTTTGTATTGCTAGTTTGGTTATTGGATTCAATGTTTTAATACTGTATTATTGAATTCAATGTTTTAATTACTGTTGTTCGAAAAACCTTGTATTATTTTCACACATTCAGAATAGCTTATTCCTAAATATTCAGAATAGCTGATTCATACATATTCAGAATAGCCTATTTCCACGTATATACAATAAACTTAATTCTACCCATGCAAAGTAGTTTATTTCTATACATACAAAATAGCTTATTTCCATACATACAAATTGACTTATTCTTACACATTCAGAATAAGCTGTTTTTACATGTTCAGAAAAGTATCTTTCTACCCGTTGAGAATAACTTAATTAAAGACAATAGTTTAAAAAAAAATTTTTTTTTTACAAAATAATTAGTTTTAGATCTGCGTGCTATTTCTCCCTATTTAAAATTCACCAAATTTGTTTCCTATCACAACATACATACCACATATTTGCATACATACATATATACATATATACATACACACACATATATATATATATATATATATATATATATATATATATATATATATATATACCTTTTATCTCTTTTACTTGTTTCAGTCATGACTGCGGCCATGCTGGAGCACCGCCTTTTAGTCGAGAAAATCGACCCCAGGACTTATTCTTTGGAAGCCTAGTACTTATTCTATCGTTCTCTTTTGCCGAACCGCTAAGTTACGGGGACGTAAACAAACCAGCATCGGTTGTCAAGCGATGGTGGGGGGGGACGAACACAGACACAAACATATACACACACATACATACATACATACATATATATATATATATATATATATATATATATATATATATATATATATATATATATATATATATATATACGACGGGCTTCTTTCAGTTTCCGTCTACCAAACCCACTCAGAAGGCTTTGGTCGGCCCGAGGCTATAGTAGAAGACACTTGCCCAAGGTGCAATGATATGAAATACAAGCCACCATACATATAAACATATAGTCTTTTCGCTTTCTCAGATGTCATGATTTGAAGGCACGATCAACTCAGTGAATGTTTTTGGACATGTTACAATACGTAAATAGTCCAAACACTGAAAGCTTCCGCTTGATATCTCCTATAAGTTTAGAGACAACTAATCTTATTAAGAAGGTATTGGAGTAGATCAAAATAATGTCAAACTGACTATATTTTGACTTTGCTTTGATTTACTCCTATACATTTTGTAAAGATTAATTGTCTCCAAAACAAGAGATATCAAGTGAAAGCTTTCAGCTTACATATTGTAACAGGCCCTTATGAACTTACACCACGATCGACTAAATGAATGCTTTGGAGTGAGTTCTTAAGGGCCTGTTACAATATGTAAGCTGAAAGGTGCTGCTCGGTAAAACTGAACTCGAAACTATACGGTTGTAAAGCAAACTTTTTAACTATACAATCGTGATTGCACCTATAGAAAAATTAATGTTCCTATGCTAGGGAACGAACTCGGACCGCTCTTTTTAAAAATATTTGAAAGTTGTGAAGTGTTTACCTTTGTGTAGTATTTTTTTTTTTTCTTGTAAATTAAACTTGCGAGCGGCATGTGCAAAAACGTGCTATTTCAAGATCACGTTTTTAATTTTATATCCGGCTTTCGTGGAAATATTTCAAACGTTTTAAACACCAAATCAGGTCAATCTAATAACTTCACTAATGAAATTGCGTTATCACTTAAGTAATATTTTAAAGTAATATCTTTAATTTTTCCCCCAAAATGTGTATGTGTGTGTGTGTATGTGTGCGTGTGTTTGCTTAAATACATATATACATACACACAACATACAGGTAAAGGCATATGCATATATTCTCATATATTCACTTATTCACTTAGATATATTAACTTTTATATATATATATATATATATATATATATATATATATATAGAGAGAGAGAGAGAGAGAGAGAGAGACAGACACATACATATGCATGCATAAACATACAAACAAAAATATACTTATACATGTACGTGCACATATATTCCCACTAATACATATATATACATGCTTGTGTGTTAATTTAGTATTTTGAAACCAAGGCTTTTGTCTCCTCGAACCGAGATGAGATTCAAGGTGGATGGCATTTACATGCAAAGATACTTAGCCCTTTTTACCCAAGGCGCTAACAACTCCATTCTAGCTTGCCTATATCGAGGCTCCGTAAATATATCTCAAATGTTTCTTTCGTATAACAGTAGCCATAAACAGGCATGTACTGATATCTCAACACATGTTATCACATTTTTTTTTAATATATAGCCCTTAGCGATATCGTTAATAACGTTTATAATGTGATTGGTTTGTTTGTTCCCCGTCTGTCGTAAACAAATTACTTGTGAGAGAAACTGTAAAAATTGTTTTCAAACTCGTTTAAAAAAATTCTAAACAGTAATTATCCTACATTATCTTTGTCGGATCGGTATACGAAAATATATGAGAGCTGGGTGATGGTGGTGATGGCTGCGTCGGTTTGTTTACATTTTTATAAATGTGTATGGCAGATTTTGGCTGGTTTTGAATATATTCAGAATCAACTACCATCAAAGGAATCGGAATAACCATTGTTGGATGTGACAACTATTTGGGGCTGGGTGGAGTTGGAGCTATAAAATGTTGCCTATTGTAGTAGCTGTTTTGCTGAAAAGTGGCTAAAGTTTGAATGTACTTTATTCCTCTGTTATTTGCCATAACACTAGAGTACATCATAATTTAAAGGCAAAGACCAAGTGAAGTAGGAATATATACATCGTCTTAGCTCACAGTTGTGGTAGGACTATAGTACTGGTATTGGTGTAGTTGTTGTCATCAATGTAGCCATGATTATATAAGCGAAACTACACGTGATGAAAAATACAATTTAAAATTTAGTCTGAATGACATTAAATTGGTGAGTGAAGAATGTGATGCAAACTTTCGATTGGTCCTATTAGTTTACATCTAGTAGATCAATTAAGTGACTGATTCGCTGTTGTGATATGCTGGGTAGAACACTGTTCTGGGTCTCGAGATTTCAAACACGAACTATAAAAATATTCTCCGTTGATTTGTCATTTGAGGAACGCATCTCTGTCAGAAAAATTGAAGTAATGGAATGAATAAAACTATATTTCAAAAAAAAAAAAAATAGCAAGTTATAAAACTATGCAATTAGAGAAACAGGTATGAAATTACTAAATAATTATAGCAAATATTCAAAATGGATCTCTCCTTCCTGCAGAGTAAACTCACCGTTGGGGATAATATTTTTCATTGCTTGCTCCGGTATTTCCAAAATAATAATAACTTCAACTTTCCGCATTATTTTTTTTTAGTTCAATATTACGAGTTAATCAATATTATGTGTTCTTGGTACCGTACATGATATTTAGTGTGCATTAAATGGATCTGTGTTCAGATTATTAATGGTTTTGCGGCTTCGACCTTTTATCGTTTTTATAAAACAATTTCAGAATCTCTGAAATTTGTTGTGGGAGCTAAATGACATATTTAACGCTCGGATACAACAGAGAGAAACTAAAATAATTTAATATTCAATTCTCTGTCTCTCCGTCTCCCTTCCTCTCTCTTTCTCTTTCTTTCTCTCTCTCCCACTCTCTTTTTCTCTCTTTCTCCCCCCCCCACACGCACACATATGCATATGTATATATATATATGTATGTATATATATATATATATATATATATATATATATATATATATATATATATATATATATATATATATAACTCTTCGAAACGCCAGTGTTTTAATGGTGGCAGCTGATGAAGGATATGTTCTCTATGTGGCTTGCTTGTTTTTTGTACCTTGTTTATCATTTTGTCCATGTTTTTTTGCAACGTCATGTACCCAGATATGTATCTATATGTACATGTAGATGAAGGTATGTACATACATGTACATATATATGCATATACTCATATATTGTTTATATATATATATATTGTTTATATATATATATATATATATATATAATACAAATGATATATAAGCATATGCATGTATACATACATATATGTACATACCTACATCTATATATGTATATAGATGCATATTCGGGTACAGGACTTTAGCAAAATGAACGGGAATATAAAAACAAAACGGACTTTGTTTACAGACAACAGAACGAACACATAGGAAAACAAACAAGCCATTTATGGAATCATTCCTTCATACACTCAACACATATACAGTTAAGTAACTATTTGGAGAAGTACTCAGTACAAATGTAGGGGGCAGTAGTTCATTTAGGCCGCATTTGTTGCTTTAGAATTTCCACAGAATGCAACCATTCGAAACACATCAAGCTGGATGGAAGTAAAGCAGAAACAGCGTGAGTACATAGTGCAAAACTAATAACCTTGACAACAACAGCAACAACGATGATGATAGTGATGATGATGATGATGATGATGATGATGATGATGACGAGGATGAGGATAACATTTTAGTAGTAGTAGTAGTAGTAGTGAAAACAGCATCTACAGTAACATGTTCGTCAAAAGAAAGGACACATGTGAATCACTAAACAAGGATATATATACACTATTAATTTCTAACATGCACACGCATGTGGTACTTGTGCTTGAGAAATATTTACTAATTAAAGATAAAAGATTCTAGCTTACTTTGGTGGAAACATATACTGAAGCGGTGGTGGTGGTGGTGGTGGTGGGATCTAAATTGTCTCTCTATTTCTATCTCTTCCCGTTTGTAAAGTGATGAGGCTTCTCTATAATACATTAACTTTTCAATGAAGGCTCTCTTCACTAATGCTTCATTAAGATGTCTGGCTGTGTTGAAAATCTCTCTACTGGTCGAAAATTAGTGATTCTCTTGCTGAGGCCTGTGTTTATATTTCTAATTACACAAGGCGGCGAGCTGGCAGAATCGTTGCTGCGCCGGATCAAATGATTAACGGCATTTCGACTGCTCTTACGTTTTGACTTCAACTTCTGCCAAAAAAGTTAACTTTGCCTTTTATCCTTTCGGCGGTGTGGGGTGGGGGCTGATAAAATAAGTACCAGTTGTACACTGGGGTCAATGGAATCGACTATCCCCCTTGCTCGAAATTGCTGGTCTTGTACCAAAATTTGAAATCAATATTTCTAATTAGAGTTAGTGAGTGGTTGGAGTCCGTACTGATGTAAACGGCTTCCTTTTCCACGCCATACGCGAATCTATGACTTGAAATCCCACTAAGCGCCGAATAGGGGTATATTCTCCCTCTTAAATACTATGATCTATAGAGCTACTCTCACACCATCGGATGATATTTATTAAAAGAAAGTATACAGGCCTAACTGCCATTGATTTCACGGTAATATTTACTTAACATAAAGGCGGCGAGCTTGCAGAAACGTTAGCACACCGGGTGAAATACTTCGCGGCAATTTGTTCGTCTTCATGTTCTGAGTTCGAATTCCGCCGAGGTCGACTTCGCTTTTTATCTTTTTGAGGTCGATAAATAAGTATCAGTTGAGTATTAGGGGTCGTTGAAATCGACTTACCCGCTCTCCCGAAATTGCTACCCTTGTGTCAAAATTTCAAATCAATATTTACATAAGATGTGCGTACCTCCACGTACACGGACAGAAAAAGCTCTACATGACTGACCTTCATCCGGAGACATCACATGGTACATCCTTTACAGGGCCTCTCATTGATCATCTGGATACTGAACCTCCCCGAAAGTTATAGATCTCAACAGTATACAAGCACATAACATGTGCCGTTAAAAATTACACCCTTTTTACTTAAATTTGTTTTCTACTGCTTACTGCCTCTGTACGCTTAAATGGAAATTCCTAAAGCAATATATAAAATGACGAGTCTATATTTAAGAAAATGATACATTATTCATGTTGAGGATATTGTTACTTTAGTTACAGTTTCGTTGTTCTTTTCTCCCCCGTTGTTACTGATCAGTGTGCTACATAAAGCTAACTTTTTTCTCTAACTCGCACTCATTTTAATTTTCTAATTCTTTCTGAATCCCCGTGTGTTTGTCACTCACTTTCATTGTACTTACTATCAATCACTTCTGTTTGTCATTTTACAGACTCCCAATTCCCTACTCAGTTGTTGGCGTGACAGCACATAAATACACATTTCTAATTATTATATGGCTAAATGTATATGGCTAAATGGTTAAATGTACACATACACTCACACACATATATGTATTTATAAATATGTAATATAGACATTACTTATACATGTGTACTGAACAACAATCATAAATGTATGGAATATAATAAGATAACGTGTTTCATAATTTTACATGAGATATCTTTACAGTTGTTTAGATGTACTCTGTGAATAGCACATATTCTTTCCTTTTCTGCTCTAGGCACAAGGCCCGAAAATTTGGGGGAGAGGGCCTGTCGATTAGATCGACCCAAGTACACAGCTGGTACTTAATTTATCGAAGCCGAAAGGATGAAAGGCAAAGTCGACCTCGGCGGAATTTGAACTCAGAACGTAAAGGCAGACGAAATACCGCTAAGCATTTCGCCCAGCGTACTAACGTTTCTGCCAGTTCGTCGCCTTCGGTGAATAGTAGATATTATGATGCACATTATGCAGTTAGGTGTAACATTATAAGATAATATTAACCAAAAGCAGATGAGACATAACATCAATATACATGATGTACGATACCTTCACAATTCAAACACGGAACATCATCTTCAAAAGGGAAAATGGAAAAAAGTTTCAGGTGTACACTGATTAGATCGAATAGCTGGCAGACTGAGGTTGCCAGATGAGAGACAACACTGACCGGCCTAATTTGCCGATTGTCTGGTTTGTTGCCAGAAATGTAGTCAAGCATTTTCATGGTAACTGTTCGGTCACTTCTTAATAGATTCTCTAAACTTTTGGAGTGGCTCAATATACCACTCGCTATTCACAGTACAGCCATAATCCAGAAAATCATGGAGATTGACGCCTTTGTCATCATCAAAACCTCCATGACTTTCTGCATCAGTTGTTGGCTCTTGAATTGCTCAGGCTTAAAGTTCATAAAGATAGCCCCTGTCACCAGATCGGATAATAAATGAATCTTCATTACTTTCAAAAGCTCCCAGCAGATCAGAGCAGACTTTCGCACTTATCGCTTTCAAATTGAGTATCGACCGCCGAAGTACCCACTTTGCATACACTCCCCGATACCCAAAATCTTCCACCATCACTGTGACGTCAATGAGTTGAGCAGCAGGCTGACAGATTGTGGGGTCGGCTGTTCACACTAGCTGGCGATTCGTGTCAGTGTTCTCCAGCCGCGTGGTTTGTCCTTAATACTGCTTTTCTCATTATTCACCTTCTGCATTTATCTGTGCACATTGCTCTTGTCAATGGCGTCAGCTCCATAAACAACGTGTAGCATTCTCTGGATGTCGAACAGCCTGCACCCCTTCATCATGAACTCAAAGACGGCACGCTCCTTCTGCTTGGAACCAATTAGTTGCCTTCGATGAAGAATTGTATAAGAGTTGCTCCATCAAGTGCAATTTGCCTTACTTTCGGTACAATCCGCCTATGTATGTATGTATGTATGTATGTATGTATGTATGTATGTATAGTCACACACACTCACACACACACACGCAATACACACACACACGCAATACACACACACACGCAATACACACACACACGCAATACACACACACATATGTACTCCACACCATAGTTCCAAGATTTTAGTGGCAAAGTGAAGGAATATGACATTAAATATTACTACGATGTCAGAAGATTATGTCAACAACAATTTTTGATGGTAGAGAATTGTATAAACATTAAAGTCAATGATGCAAAGGTTCGTATCATGTGTTTGGCAAAGGCTTTTTAAGCAGTAAATGTAACTGTCTGGTATAGTGAAAAGTGATTGCTACTGAAATATTGATCTTAGGAAAGAAAAAAAAACATACTAAAATAAGATTGATAGAGAGATCAAGGGAAAAGGGAAAAAATGTGATTTTATACTTACATGCATACATACATGTGCATAAATACATACATTATATATATATATATGTGTGTGTGTGTGTGCGTGTGTGTGTAAATATGTATGCATATAAGCTTATATATATGTATGTATATATATGTACACATATATATATATATATGTGTGTAAATAAGCATGCCTATAATTTTATATATATATATGTATATGTATACATATGTATATGTATATATATATATATTATATATATAAATATATATACATACATATATATATACATACATACATATATATATATATATATACATATATATATATATATATATATATATATATATATATATATATATATATATACAGGCACACACACACAAACACACACACACAAACACACACACGCACACACACACACACACACACACACGCACACACACACACATATATATATATATATATATATATATTTATATATATATACAGGAACATATTATTTGTGTACATAAACATATATGCATACTTACAGACCTACCCGCTTGCACCAGGAGAAGTAATGATTATTTTGCAGCCAACAGTCCTGAACACCAAAGGATCGATAATTTATTTAAAGTCTCAAACGTTAATGGTTTGCTATCTTTGGCAGCAGAATTATCCTTTCGCACCCTATCGCCCTTCTCCCTCTCTCTCTCTTTCCCTCAATCTCCGCCCCTTCCTCCCCCTTCTCTCTCTCTTTTTCTCTCTCAAAGCAGAAAGTGTCTCCTTTGACCTCTTCCCCCTCTTCCTCCTCCTCCTGTTGATTTGCATTCTCTTGCATTAGCAATCGTCCTTATTGTTACTCCGAATTTTCTCAGTGTTTAACTCCATTTTCCCGAAGCATCTATCTCTCATTCCCGCCTCACCCACTTCCACACATATACATATATACACTCTTCCTCTGATCATGTTTCTTTCTTTCCGTTTCTTTCTCTTTCTTCTTTCCTTCCTCTTTCTTTCTCTGATCTAGCATTACCACGTGACTAACTCCTCAATTCCTCAGAAGTCTTTAATCGATAGTTACATAACCGAATTCAAACAAAAACCAAAGATATTCACGCTGTTCCCACAGACACCATATTAACAGCGTACCTTGAAATATAAATACGTTTCACTGTAAATTAGAACTTGTCGTAGTCTGTTAAAATCCTAATCCTATTTAACTATCATAAAACAAATCTACAAGGTTATGTCTTTGTATGTTCGAACTCCTTTGACAAAAACTAATAATAATAAACAACAAGGAGTATCATTTACAATATCATTTTATTCAATTTCTTTTACTGGTTTTTATCGTCAGACTGTGACCATTCTAGGGCACCACTATCAAATGTTTTGCTCGATCACCAGGCTAACTAAAAGACCAAGCACGTAAATCATATTGCCTGTTAGCTCGTACCTCCTTAACACATATATGAACTTCTTTTTGGAGGCGAGGTTACTGCTCTTTTTCTTTGGCGTTACCAGTCTGACAAGTTGGAAAGTGGATCAAGTCTGAAGTTTGAAAGCACCTATCGCCAAATTCCCAACGGTTTTCTGCATCAACCGTTCCTCTGCCATCTTCTGACAGCAATCTACGGATCTTTTTTAAAACGGGGGCCACATTTTTCATTAACGAAACACTTTGAAACTTGGAACACTGGTAGAATGTGTCATATAAAACATCTTTTTCTCTTAGTCTTCTTAAAAAAAAAAAGAAATCCATAAATTATTCCATGTTAAAGTTGTCGTATTTCTGTAATTTCAACCAATCACTGACGTCCATTCAGCCGATATACATTAAGTGCCGACTACATAAACAAACGATTCTGAAACAATTAACCCTAACCCTAACCCTAACTCTAACCCTAACCCTAACCCTAGGGTTAGGGTTAGGGTTAGGGTTAGGGTTAGAGTTAGGGTTAGGGTTAAAGCAAATTTAAAATGAAAAAAGCAAATAAAACGAAGGTATGGAGATTAAATACGCTTTACATCGTTTAATGAGCCAAAGGAGTAAATGTAAACAACTGAATACTTGTCAGTGATTGGTTGAAATTATCGAAATAAGACAATTTTTTACATGAAATAAATTCGGATACAAAAATATTTTTCTGTTCTATAACACAAAATAGATAAGTATACGAAGTTTGAAAGTCTTTCGGTACCAAAAACACTACGTAAAACATTAATGAAAAATGTGGCCCCCGTTTTAAAAAAGATCCCAATCTACTTCTTATCTGTGCAAATTTCAGCGCTAGCCTTTGCTACTTTAGTATCCCTGGAATCTCGGTAGTTCCTGACTTCTCTTATTAAAAATATCCATGTTGATCTATGATTTTTGGAATGGGAAAAATGCACCGGTAGCTTGAAGAGTTTATGTCTTTCAAAACTTGCAGACGTGCCTACCTAACACCCTTTATGCTTTAAAATGTGCATACCGTCTGTATTCAAGCAGTACAGCGCCAAAAAATTGTCACAGGGAGTTCTTTGTTCTCGTGTCTTTATGAAGATCGCCCTGTTTTACCTCCAACCGAAATTCGTCTATGTGCCTTCGTTAGCACTAGCTTGGATTGTACTTGGATCACAGAGATAACGTTTGAAAGATGACAACATGTACCTATTTCTCATCGATACTGATAAGGTGATGACCACTTGGATGAGAAGGTGCATTGTCCAAAACTAAAACCTTCCTCACCAACAGGAAATTTGACAACCTCCAGTTATTTACGCACAGCAGCAATGAAATTTGAGAAAAAAAAATAACAGTTACTAAAGATATGCATGTTAAACTATCATTGTTTGGAATCGAAATAATGGATCGGTAACTAGATTTTGTCTTCCAAAACTCGCAGACACTGATCTTCGAGCACAACTCACTTCAGACGGTAAAAATTTGGTAAAAATTTATTCACTCTAAACAGTTCAAATAAGTGCATATATGTGAAGTAGAAAGAAAACTTTCTCTCACTCTTTCTTCCTGTTTCTTGAGTAACTTTGCGATGGACTGGCGTCTCGTCTAGCTGGGGGGAACACATACGCCATAGAAACCGGGAAACCGGGTCCATGAGCCTGGCTAGCATAATAAAATAATAATAATATTATAATATATATAT
>NC_142945.1:12883509-12898509 GCF_046866305.1 Octopus bimaculoides | reverse complement strand
ATTTGTTTTATCCTTTTCTTTTGTTTAATTTTCTTTCTTTCCTTCCTTCCTTCCCTCCTTCTTTCTTCCTTCCGTCTTTCTTTCTTTCTTTCTTCCTCATTCGCTCTCCTTACCCACCCACCTTCTCTCTCTCTCTCTCTCTCTCTCTCTCTCTCTCTCTCTCTCTCTCTCTCTCTCACCCACTCACTCTTGGTTTTTCTTCAATCATGAAAATTATTGTTAGTTGTGTGAGAATTCTCTCTCTCTCTTTTTGTTTATCTGTCTCTTCCCCCCGCCCTCTCTCTCTTTCTCTCCCCCGCCCTCTCTCTCTTTCTCTCCCCCGCTCTCCCTCTCTTTGTTAACGCCACCAGATATTTCTCTAGTGAGTCAGGTAATATAGTTTTAGAGTAATTTCCACCTCAACAAGTTTACTTGGTTTTTAAACTCTCCTATAACTTATTATCGACAGAGCTGCTTGAAAACAGAGTTGTTGCTTATATCTGGTGTGTACGAGTAAGACCACGCTTCACTGAAGAGATCTAATCAGAACGAAACATGTCCAAAGTTATCACCGTACTTATACCTAAGATCATGCTCATACACTGCTTCGAGTCCATCCCATTTACATTTTTACTTTAATTCGAATTACGGAGTTATGCTCCTTAATGGTTTTATAACATTTTTACATGGTGAATAGTGGTGGCCTAAAGTTAAAGACTTACCGATGGCAAACTCTCATGAGTACAAGCCAGCAGGATCGTTAGAGCGCTCGAAGAAAATACATTGCGGCGTTTGTTCCGGTTCCGAACATTCTGAAGCCAAATCCTGCCGCGGTCAATATCATTTTTCATCCCTTCGGCGTTAATAAAATACAGCACCCTACAAGTACTGGGTCTATGCTATCGACTAATACCTTCCCTCAGAATTACTGGCTTTATACCTAAATGAGAAACTATACGCTAGGTGTATTGCCCCGTTTTGGGGAGGATTTACTTTTTAAAATTCTGTTATATCTTTTGTTGTATCCTTGTTCTTGATCTTTTTTTAGATCGATGTAAACATCACCTTTATGTCTTGAATTTCGTCCTTTGTCTTGTGGTCAATAAAAAATTATTATTATTATTATTATTATTATTATTATTATTATTATTATTGAGTGAGAGAACAGTGCATGCCATCAAAGTGACACTGGGTTAAAATATACGAAGCCCATTATACCCATCGTGACTACCTGTCTGATAAGGGTACACCAGGCACATGCATCACAACCATATGTGCGCGTATTATTATTATTATTATTATTATTATTATTATTATTATTATTATTATTATTATTCGATTTCGCCTTTCATTCTTTTGGGGGGTCGATAAAATAAGTACCAGTTAAATACTGAGGTCGATATAATCGACTCGTTCCCTTCTCCGAACATGCTGACCTTGTGTCAACATTTTAAATCATCATTATTATTATTATTACTAAGGCGGCGAGTTGGCAGAATTGTTAGCATGCTGGGAAGAATGCTTAGCGGTATTTCATCAGCCGTTACGTTCTGAGTTCAAATTCCGCCGAGGTCGACTTTGCCTTTCATCCTTTCGGGGTCGATAAATCAAGAACCAGTTACGCACTGGGGTCGATGTAATCGACTTAACCCATTTGTCTGTCCTTGTTTGTCCCCTCTATGTTTAGCCCCTTGTGGGCAATAAAGAAATAAGAATGGTTAGCACGCTGAGAAAAATGCTTAGCGATGTTTCGTCCGTCGTTTATGTTTTGAGTTGAAATTCCACCGAGGTCGGCTTTGCTTTTCATCCTTTCGGGGTCGATAAATCAAGAACCAGTTACGCACTGGGGTCGATATAATCGACTTAACCCATTTGTCTGTCCTTGTTTGTCCCCTCTATGTTTAGCCCCTTGTGGGCAATAAAGAAATAAGAATGGTTAGCACGCTGAGAAAAATGCTTAGCGATGTTTCGTCCGTCGTTTATGTTTTGAGTTGAAATTCCACCGAGGTCGGCTTTGCTTTTCATTCTTTCGGATGTCGATAAAATTAGTACCAGTCGAGTATTTGGGTTGTTGTAACCGACTAACCTCTAAACCAATTTGTGTGTGTGTGTGTGTGTGTGTGTGTGTGTGTGTGTGTGCGTGTTTGCAACACACACACAGTCTTTAGACTGATACAAACGACCTTAAACTTGCATACACAACGTATATATGCAAACCTCATTAACCAGCTCACATACACACGCGTGTATGAATGTATACATACTCACATTCACACACGCACGTGTATGAATGTGTACGTACATACACTCACACAAACACGTACACATACATACGCGCGCGCGCACAACACACACATGCGATCATACAAACATAAACGTGCCCATCTAATGGAGCAATTTTTGAAAATGACGGAAACTTAATTACATTAATCAGTGGCTGTGCATTGGAGTGTGTGTGTGTGTGTGTGCGTGTGTGTGTGTGTGTATGTGTGTGTGTGTGTGTGGACATTTGTATAATGGCCCCATTATTCGGTATACGATGTTAGCTGTGTTGTTATGGGAAACGTTTATGCAACAGCACTTTACGCAGGGAAATGCTTCCTTGGAGCGGGAGTACAGTAAACGTAGCGCTCCTTTATTGTAGGGGCCTCAAGTGTCGCTCACCAAGTCAAGGCTTGTTGATATAATGGCCCCTTGTTCTTTTGTTCAGGAAAATAATCAAGTCATTTTCTATTATTGTTGGCTTCCATTAAGTAAATCAACAGATTATACACAGCAGCAGTAGTAGTATTAATAGCATTACTAGCTGTAGTAGTTGTTGTTTAATAGCTGGTATTGTTGTTGTTGTTACTTTAATGTAATTATTATTCTATTGTTGTTGTTGTTGTTGTTGTGGATGCAACCACTTATGTTGCTGTCGATACGGTCTCTGTTACCATCGTTATATTACTTTGTTGTTGTTGTAACAGATGCTACTTTTGATGTACTTCCTGATGTGGTTATTGCTTCTAACAAGTAAAAATGTTGTTGTTTTTGCAGTACATTCTTTTTTAATTTTCCCTTTGGTGTCGACGCTACAACTGTTGTTCTGCTTTTATTATATCGTACAAAGAAGCAGAGGGACAATGCCCACAGCTTTCTTCCCAGGCTAAGTAATGGTTAATAGATTTCATGGTTTAACTTGAACTTGTACCGCTTGATTTTTGTAAGACAGTTTCAAATGGCTTCTTTACTCTGAGAATGGAAGATTAAGCTAAGTGTTTTGTCTAAATGTTTGAACACGGTATCTGAGTGGTAGAAAATGGTGGTAGAAGATTAGTTTCACTCGTCTGCGCATTAGCCATACAGTTTCATAGTTCTGAGCAATATTTCTGAAGCTGCTTTTGTTGTTTAGTCTTGTGTCTGTCCCAATTAAACATACTTATGATCAAAAGTGTTCCAGTCGTGATTATACCATCTACTGTTTTTAAACAGATACTGCCAATAAATGACAATATTTATTCAATGACGGTATGGAGTAATTTGGCTACTGTTTCTATTAGGTGGAATGACGGCACAGAAGCTCTGTAGTAGGTTAATTAATTATAGCTGTTGCAAGCGCAGTTGCAATAACACCCTTCCAGTCTCATCGCCATTTGCCCACACCCACACACTCACACAAGTTGTCAGTTATTTGGGAATTTGGGATGAGCTGAGAGAGAGGTCAGGTAACACCAAAACTGATTTATTTGTTAGACTTATTGCCTCTATTCACCGAGACAGTCCTGCCACCCGCTTCAACAATCTCATACCGAACATTCCACACAAGCTACACCCTGACAATATACCTGTTTTCATTTCGCTATTCAGTTACACATTACTAGCTCAGAACAAAACACAATGAATCAAGCTTTAACACTTAAATACTACTTGGCAGTATATTTCAACGCCCCGTTTCAACAAAATAGGTGACCAATCAGAAACCTTCGTTCAGAGCTGAAAATAAAACATGGCAAAAATTAAGCATCACAAAACAAAAATGAATTAAACTTGAAAAACTAAATAAAAAAGTTTCATTTTTGGAGTCAACATCTATTGAAAATGTTGCAAGACTCAACGAAAATTTTAGAAAAATAAATAAGTAAATGAGTGGAAATTTTACCGGTGAGTGTGTTAAAGGCACTAAAAGAGAATGACTCTCCCCATACACAACTAAATAAAAAAAAAGTGAAACGAAAAAAATTGTTCGAAATATTCAAACCATCCTTATTTCTCCCATAATATTTAAAAATTATTTCACGTATTGCTACTCTCTCTCTCTCTCTCTCTCTCTCTCTCTCTCTCTCTCTCTCTCTCTCTCTCTCTCTCACACACACACACACACGCACACACACACAGTTGGTTTCATATTTATAAAGACCGTCGGTTGAATGTGATATAACGACATTCACCAAATCCCAATTGAAGCACATTGTCATCGTTGTGTTTTCTTTAACCTCAGGTCAACCCTAAGACATTCCAGTTTGATCATTCACTCCTTTCTTCACAGATGTAGTACATCTGGAAGGACATTATGCAACGTAGGCAGTGGAGTGTAGTTTTTAAAGGGACTTGGTTAGAGAGGCTTCATCGTTCGCTCGTAGGGAGGTGAGGTACTGTTTAGGCAGACTTATGGAAAAAGCATACAAGCTGTGACTTCTCTGTTATTTTCAGGCATTGTTTATTTCGGACTACCTTATAAAATGTCCTTTCTATTCAAGAGGTGAGTAATTTGAAGAAAATGTGGCTGCTATTTTTAGCAGATTAAGTTACCGAATAGAGATAAATTTGCTTCTATAGTTTTTTGGTGGAATAGTTTTTCATATAGTTGGCGGCCAAAGGTTCGGTGAGACCTATGAGTAAAACCATCCAAGCCGGAGCCAATCCATATATTTCTAAGATATAATATATCTAGGACTACATTACCTCATATATTCTTGCTGTTTAAAGATAACAGTGAGATTTGGTTGCTATTTCTAGCCAACCGAATGATGCATAGAGATTCTCTTTTTGGTTCGACCCACTTGTCGCATTGGCTAATTTGATGTGTTTGCTGGTTCTTGTGCATCTTCCAGCGTATGTATTTATTCTATTTTATTGATCCCTGGGCCTAAACCTAACTCTTTCCTTGAAATACGAATGCAAATGTTATCAAAGTTGTATTTCCGTTCTGTCACCAAATACAATTGAACGAAAAACTTAAAATCTTAGGATGAAAGAAATACTGCTTGAAGACAAACTAACATGTGAGCGATAACAAAAAGTGAATTTAAGAATGTTTACGTTTTGTCGTTACACAGTTTCCAATTTGTGCATGACTAACTAAACTGTCACCATAACAACGCCATGGTAATACAGGAAAATGTATATTTGCCTAAAGAAATATATGTTTAGATATCGATAAAAAAAACTAAATAAAATAGGATAAATTAATTCATTGGAGAATTATAAGAACTTGTGGATGTGTGACTAAATCTGAAACCGTGTTATGTATCTTAATTTGTGACACATGCCAGGTATGTGTGTACGAGGGTTCTCGCAAGTGTGATGACAAAATGGGCAGAACCTTTTTATTAAGTTACACAGGCCGTTCAAATTGCACATGTTTGTAGAGTAACTCTTCCTCTGTACAAGGAATACGAATTTGCCGTACTCCTCAACGTAGGCTCTATTGCAGACGATACATTTGCGCCATCGTTGAACTCAACTTTCGAACCCTATTTGAAACAAATACAGTTGTGCACCGTTGTAGTAACTTCTTCCCAGCACTTTCAGTTTGTCATTGTCATCAAACCATTGTGGAAGCAGAGTGCGATGCCTGATCAGGTCTGTACGGTGAATGGGAGAACCACTAACAAGCCCAATTTGTTTATTCTTCGTAAACAATTTGCAGCCTTCAGTGAATATCGAACAGCATGGACCACTTCCTTCGTTAAGAAATCAGTGAGGGCTTGTTACTTCTGCTTGAAATCTTCTATTTGCCTGCAATGAAAAACATGAGTAAGAGTTAATGTAAAAGAAGAACTACTCAGTTGAAATGACCTATATCAGTTACTAAAAAGATTATCCAAACTTTTGTATTACTTTCAATACAACCGTCGGGAAGTTTTAAACCAATGATGACTCTAAGCCACATATGTACTTCACTAGTGTGTATACCTAAAAAAAAATGAAGAAAGTAAAAGAGAGAGGGTTGCATTTCATCCATATGAGAATACGCCTTTCTATCTTCATTGTTACCTCTTCAAGGATATTGTCCCCTCATTATGGTTGTTATTTTCTCTTGGTTTGTTGTGTCTTCACCTTGGTTGTAATCGACTCCTGTGGATTTAGTAGAGGGTTTCTGTTCGAAATTCCAACAATCTTACCAAATACAACCGATATATGAAGATGACAGAAGGGTACAGTGGCGGAAATGCTGTGACTGTAACAACAAAAATGAATACACTAGTCAAGATACATCTCATAATATGTATACGGCTTAGTGCTTGAGTTAGAAATCAATATTTCATGCAGTTTGCAAAGTGGACACTAACATAGATAATGTAGTAGTAATCCAAAAAAATGATAATTAATTAAAGTTGCCCTCGTAAGTAATGATATAAAAATAATTAGCTTAATAAATGATTCTGGTTAGGAAAAGCAGAGGTTCTAGATCATTATCAATTATTAAGATAATTATTTTTTTCCTCATTACTAAGAGTGTAATCTGAATTAATTAAAAATTTCTTGTGTCACTATATTAATTATGTTAGTGCTCAGTTTACTTTCAGCTTTTTGTGCAATAGACGACTCTGGATATCTCCCCCCCCCCCCCCCGCCCCATTCCCAAGTAATTTTCTTGCTTTTAAATGTACTGTATATGAAAAGACTAACAACATGGTGAAGTTTCTGCTCATGCAGATGTTGTACATAATAACAAGGTATCCACACCCATCCATAGATACAGTGTCGGTAAAAATTATGGCTATGGACAGTATATCATTGAAACATTATTGTATTTAAACACCTTCTACATATTTAGACACGCATAAATAAATGTACGCATACGAGGGGGTACTGAAAAGTTCCTAGTTTTCAGGGTATCGCGAAAGGCATGATTGGAGGCTCAACCTTCCGAGTTCTTTTACAGGGCTTAGAAAAACTGAAGGACCGCTGCAGTAAGTGTGCGAATCAGGGAGGGGAATACGTTGAAGAAAATCACAACTGATCCTCTTGTATTTTCTTTTACCCAAAGCAGGAACTTTTCGGCAAATCCTCGTGCACGTTTTTGCCTGAACACACACACACACACACACACACACACACACACACACACACACACACACACACACACACACACACACGTACTTACTAGTTGATCCGTTAGGAGTAACAGCGTGTTAGTTGGTCTGTTAGAAATAACTGCGAAAACTACATCTTAGCAGATTACAAAAAAAGGACGGATATACTGCAGAATGTAATCCTATATATTGTCTAAAATAAGATGAGATGGTCATGGCTGGGATGCTTTAACCATATATCTACTTCGAAACGAGCTCACCTGGTGCTAAACTATAACTATTTGTAACTATGTATGTAAACGTAAATATTTCGTTTAAACGTACATGTCTGAAACGTGCATCACAAATTACGTGCGAATAAAGACACACGTACATGCGCATTTGCACACACACACGCACGTGCACACGCACACAAACGCGCGCATATGCGTACACACACAGACTCGCCTGCAAAATCACCTATGTTACTGCACTCTCACCTTTTCATATTCCAGCGCCGTCTATGAATAAACTTTTTATTAACACCTGGCTTTCCACCCGCTTCGCTTTCAGGTGTTGCAGGAGTATAAAAATCGAGGCCAGACAGTTCAAAACCCACCCCTTCTCTTTCTCTCTCTCTCTCCCTCTCCCTCGCTCTCTCTCCCTCAACTTATGTTTTTTTTCTCAATGTCTCCCTTCTTTTCTACTTTCTTTTCTACTTTTCTCATACACTCTCTGCCTGCCAATGTCGTTTTTCATCTCCATGACTAGTTAAATAATTATGCATTTACCGTTGACTTTCAAATCACACACACATGTGCGCGCGCACGCACGCACGAATCTTCTTTCAAGACGTTCAGTATCATTGTTGGAGAGCGTTGCAAACATGCCTGATTTTATCGTTTCGGCTTTGAGTTCAGTGTGAGGGTTCGATAGACAATCGATAAATTCTCAATGAGTCTGTTCCACATGTTCGATACTCTCAGAAGCTATTCTATTTCACATCTTGTGTTGATGACTAATGGCCTTCGGAAATAATGGTTTCAAATTTAGACACAAGGCTAGCAATTTCGGGAGAATGGCTAAGTCCATTACATCGACTCCAGTGTTCGACTGGTACTTATTTTATCGACTCGGAAGGATGAAAGGCAAAGTTGACCTCGGTGGAGTTTGAACTCAAAATAAAGACAGACAAAATGCCGCTAAGTATTTTGTCCGGCGTGCTAGCGTTTCTACCAGATCACCACCTTATGATTCTCATGAACAATAGCCTTAGATTCCACAAGTCATTCTTTACATCTATCACCCCATTTTGGCCACCCCATTATCATCCCACTTTTCATCAACGCAATCCTGGATCTTTCCACCGCTCCCAAGAGAGCAGGACTTCCCAATTTGGGAACCACTACTTTAGAACATGGTTACGCCTCTGCCTACACTTGCAATATTCTGGTATGATGTGTATCATTTCTTTATAAATAGTCCTGCAAAGGTTGAAAATAAGCAAGAATATAACGATTTGTAGGCAACCGGATTCAAAGAAAATTAGGAATTTCAAAGCTTTTTACCAAGCCTTACAAATAAATAGAAGTGTGCTAGATAACCTTGCCGTTCCAGTTCTCTGCGCTTTGATTTCAAGTCCTACTGAGTTCAGCATTGCCTTGCAACCACCCGAGGATTGATAAATAAAGTATCACTCCAGTACTGGATTCGATCCCTTTTTTCTTTCTCTATTTTTTCTCTGTAAGAAATCGACTTTGGCCCGACCTGGTGAAGGCACACCAACGTACCTACAACTCCATCTGGAATTGACGTCTTAAGTCAAAGCAGGTTAAATAGTTATAAACATCTATTTCGACTATTTCAAGTTGTGGTACTGCATTCTTTGAAATTCCTGTCTATAGTAACAATAATAGTTTTTAAAATATATATTTGAATATTTTTTATTGTTTTCTGTTTATTTTTTAAATGTTTTGTTATAGTTTAGGAGGAGAGGTAGGTTGTTTATTTATCACCTTTAATTCACCATATTCTCTGGTATTTGTAAATGCTTTGATGTGATAATAAACGAACAAAATATAATAAAACAAAAACAAATATATAAATCGAGCTGTTACAGTAGAAAACAATCGATAAGTTACGATACATTTAATCCATATATTAATGTAAAACTTAATCGATAAATTACACGAAAAAAAAATCAATCAAGAGATTTCAGTAAAGCCAATCGATAAATTACAGTAACTTGATCAATAAGTTATTGTAAAACTAATAGGTAGATGACATACAAGCAATCAATAAATTTAATCAGTATTGTGATTCTATAGAATTAATATGTGGTGAAAGAGCTGAGGATCAATGTGAAAACACTGCTGTTGTTTTTGTTGTTGTTGTTGTTGTTCTTGTTCTTGTTGTTGTTAAGGCAGCGAGTTGGCAGAATCGTTAGCTCACCGAACAAATTTCTTCTCTCTTTATGTTCTAAGTTCTAATTTCTCCGAGTTTTGACTGTTCCTTTCATCCTTTCGGGGTCGATAAAATAAGTACCAGTCCAGCACTGACGTCAATGTAATTGACTTACTCCTCCCACTAAATTTCAGGCCTTGTGCCAACAGTAGAAAGGATTATTATTGTTGCTATTATTATTATCTACGAAAGAGTATGGTTCTAAAAGCCTAATATGTGTTACAGATTTGCTTTGCGTTTAGATCTGAAATTCTGTTATCAACTTTCAACGACATCAGCTTTACAGAGATGTCATCGTTGTTGTTGTTGTTGTTATGTCGCTCTAAATCGACACTGATAAAAAAAAAATCCCTATGATCAAAGGTATAATAGCAGCAACCAATCTGTCTGTTTTTTTCCTTCAAGTATAGTACACTTCTGACTATATTATTTTATGTGTCTGTTATTTTTTTGGGGGATGTAAGGTGAGGTTTGAAGGAGATGGAAACTCTGCGTGCAATGTAATTCTCTTATCAAATGATCTGATTGAAGTGCTCCAATGAGCTTTTAATAGCTTCGCAAATCCGTTGTATGAAACAAGTACAATTTTTTTTTTTTGTTGGTTGTTTTCATTCTTGCTTAGCCCAAGGCAAGCCCTGGTCAAAGATATCGTCAAAGACATTCCAACCAAAATCATTCCGTCTGATTTCTATATGCAAGATACTCAGGACTACATTATTTAACATGTCTTTCTTTAAGAGGATACGATGCTATTTTTGTTACACTTCTTTTATGTTCAGATTTCGTATCATAGTAAAGACAACTTTGTCTTTCATCCTTCCAAGATCGACAGAATAAGGTACCACACAAGTATTAGGTGCAATTTAATCGATTAACCCCTTCTGCCAAAATATGTGGCCTTTTGTCCTTGTTACAAATTCCTAGTAGCTAATCATCTACCGTTTCTGCCGAGGTACTACGTTATAAATTGTCAAGACTAGAAAGAAGGATGAGATCGGTTGACTCCAACCTGGAACCAAAAAAAGGAATGCGAAGCACGATAGATTAGATTTTGCAACTATGGGCAACTAGTATTGATATATCGAAAAAGACATTTTCCTCACATATTCTTTCTTTCCCAATAAAGTAGGATTATACGCAAAAAGAAATCGTTATTATTTATTTGCTTTCAGCACGACAGCCATAAAGCAAGATATATACAACGGGGTGCTGAAAAGTTCCTGGCTTTAAGGGCATAGCAAGAGGCCCAGTTGGCGATCCAACTATCCGAGTTCTTTTACAGGGCTCAGAAAAAACTGAAGGACCACTGCAAGAAATGAGTGTGTATCTGAGAGGGGAATATGTTGAGTAAAATCATAAATAACTAATCCCCTCTGTACTCACTGTTACCCAAAGCCAGGAACTTTTCAGCACTTTCTTGTAAGTGCCTGATTTGTCGAATCAGTGTTCCAGTTTCGAAACACAGCTGCATCGTAAACGTAAAAGCTTGCGAAGGGAATATTTGAAATCACTATTCTCATTACAGTGTTCAGGTTCGATCCTTTATATTTCGATTTCGAATTTCACTTGGGTTGATTTTATCTTTCATTCACACCCATCCCTCCGCATCAATGCTTTTATCAGCTACCTGTATTGGTACTTCATTGCTGTAAAACTTGGCATTGTGTTTCCTAAAAGACAGATCAATTTTTTGTTCTGGAGGGTTCAATTGAAAATATAGGTGGCAAGAAAAAAAATAAATTCAAACATTGAGAAAAGAAGCAAATATTTTTTCTTGTGTTTCTGAAGCAATAACAAACTACTGGGAGCGAAAGAGCATTGAAATTGTGTTTCACACATACACATACATACATATAAATACATATACACTCATACATGCGTGTGTGTGTGTATGTGTGTGTATGTATGTATATACACACGCAAAATGTGCATACATAGATACATGCATAATAAGTATAAAGCAAATAGACTGTAGAGGAAAATAAACAGAATGGAGAGAAACCCAAAATACTAATTAATATGTAACAAAGAGTTTTCTTTTTCAGAATTTTGTTAATAATGCCTGACACTAAAACATTTTATGACACATGATTACTAACGCACATGGGAAAGATTTGTATAGACATTTGTATGTATGTATGTATGTATGTATGCATAGTTATCTCGTCATGCTGTAAATATTGTAAATATTGAAATACCGTGATAACTGTTGCGGCAAAAATGCCACGGTGCGTGCACAGCCCTTTTCGTCTTTCCTTGGTTGAATCGTAATATATCTAACCTTTGGGTCATGATGGTTGATTGTTCGTATCAGTCATATAGCATTGTGTCTATATCTGAAGCAACCGTCACGGCGTCTTGTCGGCGTATCAAGTTGCTCCGTACATTAAAATGAAACTTAAGAACTTCTCAACGAACAAATGTTAATTGTTATTGAGTTCGAGTCTTGCGGACTTGAGTCTCATTTGAAACTCTAATTGCAGCTTTGTTACAACTAATTCTAATACCACACCACAACGATATTAGAATGAAATCGATAAGATTAAATGAAAAATGTTGTGCTGTTACCTCAAAGTTGTAAGTTCAGTTCACATGCCTCCAGGGCGGACTGTCCACTACAAATTTGTGCAAGCACTAATAAAGAACTTCTCTCTGGTTGACTGATTTCAAATGATAATATTTCTGTAGTGTGTCTTGCTTTTATTTAAGATAATGTTGTTAACAACCATATTTCTCTGAACTTATACGAATTCGTTTTTGATTGCAACGTCGTCACATTTAGTTTTAAAGCAAAACTCCACTAATTATATTTGCTTAATGATGGGGGGGTAGAAATATATAATTAGTTAAATAAATAGCATTGTAAACAATTGCCCATTGTTCTCTTTTGCATTACCTATTGTCTATTAATTTCTTTGCGATAAAGTTTTCCTTCCAAATTAAGGAATAACTTGTAGTTATCTTTTAATTGCCACTGATTGAGATAGTTGACATCGCTCACTTTCAAAAGAAAAAAACATCCTTTATATTCTAATAAGATATCTCTATATGTACTTTAATGAAAGTCTATAAAAGCTTGAATGATTTTAGTACCTGGAATGGGAAAAGAGTGAATCCAAAGATCCAGATGTCTAACAACGCTAATTGTGAGGTCACTGATGTTACCCCTAACAGGAATGAGGATGATTTTTAACATAGCCACAAGGCAACATATTTTAATGGAGAGTGCAATCAATTAGCTCAACCTCAGTAATCAACTGGTATTAATTTATCACACCCTATGGTATCGATTAAAAAGAGACATTAACTGAATATCGCTAGACATTATCATGTGGCGATCAACTAATCTTGACAACTACAACCCTCCTCTCTTACCAATAAGAATTCTGTTGATGATGATGGTGATGATGATTTAATGAACCAAAAAGTCCATGGGGTTGCTGCTTTTTATTCTTGTTGCTATTGTTGTTTACGCCAGTTCAGTTCTAATTCAATAAATCGATGATCAAAAACATTCCACTCGTGGCACTCTCGCCGGTTTATTTTTGAGTCAGCATAATCTAGAAACATATCATCTAATGTCTGATTGCTTTTTAAAGACATTTGGGTCTGTGATCTGAAATATATTTACCCTGCATTCCTAGTAGATCTAACGACTACTTAGAGACTACTTAGAATTAGAATTAGTTGTAACAATTAGGTTGCCATTCTGGTTTCTATAGTGGGATTTAGATTTGAGAGGAATCTTCCCCAAGAAACAATGGATTTTACAGCACTGATTAGTAACTGAAGTAACCACTTTAGGTTCCAAGCTCGAGTTGGGTCAATAGACATCTTGGGTTGCCCAGAAGTCAGAATCTCCTTCCTCCATTTTGATCTTGTGGTCTTAAAGAGCTCAGGCCAATACATTTGTCATTAGTTTGACTACAGGGCTGATAGAGTTGTGTTGGCCCTTAGATGTTCTACTCCAATTTTCTCCTAATAAGATTGTGAGCCTATTGACCCATAGCTGGGGATGTATAACCTTGGAAAGTGACCCATAAAAAGTTTTATCAATCGGAACCAGTTGTCAGGCGGTTGTCATATTATGAGGCCACTAACTACAATTTATTATACTGCGGATATGTTTGGCTATTGCTAATAACATCGTTTAGAAAAAAGTGTCTTGCTCGGACACACAACAAAATACTTGCATTAGATATGAGCATTCAGAAGATGACTTAGCTGACAAACTGACAAACTGAGATAGGTTTTCAAGTAAAAATCTGACGTTATGGCCTACATCTAAAAAAATCATTTGATTCTTTTTTATTGTATGTATGTATTTCATCAGTAAGATAATTGGAAATTGTTTTTCCAAATCATATTTTTTATATAATATCCCACTTCACCCATCTATTATCGCAAGTAGTCGTTAGTTATTACAATTTCTCTGAAATCAAATCCATTTATATATGTAGAAGTTTCGAGAGTTCAGCTGTGTATACGTAGTGAATGACCTTTATTTTACCCTACCATTTACAACAAAAATAATAATAAAATAAATCAATTTCGTCTGGTCAATCATAATCTACGATCGATACCCTTAGGCTTTCTCCATTATATATATATATATATATATATATATATATATATATATATACACATACACAATTCTGCTTATGTTCTCCATACAACTACATTTGAGAATCTTTCTAAAGTACGTGAGACATTTTAAACAAAATGTAGGTCTCTATACCTCGGTGATTCATATCAGTATATTTTTCAACAAAAGTTAACAATGTGAAGATGGCGAGACGAACTGAAATTCAATTATCGTTTGATAATTCCATCATCTGCATCTTAGGTACACACACACACACACACACACATACATGTATGAACAATATATGAACTTATACATGTGTGTCTGTGTGTATCTATCTATCTATCTATCTATCTATCAATATATATATATATATATATATATAAATATATATATATATATATATATATATATATATATATATATATATATATATATATATGTATATGTGTGTGTGTGTGTGTGTGTGTGCGTGTGTGTGTGCATGTGTGTATGTGTTTATATTCAGTTATTTCTGAAAATATATTTTTCTTTTTATTTGTTGATATTTCATCGATTATTTCGATCTGTCTAGTAATTTTATATGAATATAGCGCAGCAATGACAAGCATGCGCAGGCGAATATCCCTGACTGTATATATGAATGTATACACAAACTTACGTCGGTATATATATATATATATATATATATAT
>NC_142945.1:12876009-12878509 GCF_046866305.1 Octopus bimaculoides | reverse complement strand
AGATTTCACACTCAGCACACGGCTCTTGTTGAAGTGGGTTTAGATTTTTTTTTCTTAACCAGAGCCTCAGGGTAACCCATTGTTTCTGGTTAAATTGGGTTGATAGAAAACGTGTGGAGGCCTATAATAGGGACTGTGTCTGATCTGTAATGCAAAAGTTACATACTGTGTCACACTCTGTGTCACATTCTGTGTCACACTGAATGTGACTTAGAATTACATTAAGATTATATGTTTTTGAAATACTCAAAACCTATGTAAATTCAATGGTTAAGCTCCTCCATTGAACAAAGAGTTGAATACTATTGAAATTGAGGGATACAAATTTTATTTTTTATATATAACACCCAACACACACACAATATATATGTACTTAATATCTATCTATCTATCTATCTATCTATCTATCTATCTATCTATCTATCTATCTATCTATCTATCTATTTATCTATTTGTCTATATATATACTTATATGTAGACACATTTATATGTACATACACAGTTTCATACACACATGAGCATTTTAAAATTCCATTCATCAAACTTAACACCCACCTCAACAAAAACATTCCAATGAAATCCAAAATTATTTCAATTGAACTTTACAAACTATCAACATTCTCAGAGGTGGGAAACAATATGAATGAAGTTCATACATAAGTCACCGAACCCTGTGGAATACGAGTAGCAAGTGATATGAGTTTATTAATTTATAATACTGCCTAATGTTTTTTGTATGTTATTTTCGTAATAAATGTGTATACCAGCATAATACTTTGATATTCCATGATTGTAAAAATAACTATACTTAGACTAACAAACATAGCATATAAAAATGTATACAGCAGATAATTACAAAGACATATATATATATATTTATATCATCATGAATAATGATGTGTATATATATATATATATATATATATATATATATATGTACGTATGTATGTATACATATATATTCATGTATATACATAGTACACATATATGTATGTATGCATATATATATATATGTATATAAGTATTTATAAATATGTATGTATAAATATTTGTTTATATATTTATATTTATATGTATATATATATTAGACTAAAATAGTAAAATACAATGCATACACAATTACATAAATATAAATGCATATATATATATATATGTGTGTGTGTGTGTCTGTGTGTGTGTATGTATGCATATATTTATGCATGTATTTAGGTATGCATGTATGTATGTATATATGTATGTATGTATATCTTGCCTTCAATAAAATTTATGTTGCTTTTCTGGAACTTAAGATTTCACAGTGACCAGAAATCATTATCCAACCAGAATTAAAATCACTAATGACACTCTGGTATTGTAGATGACAAAAGATCATAAATTGTCATATATATATATATACATTACATTCATGCATATAAATATATACATGCATATGTATGTGTGTATGAGCTTGTGTGTGTCTGAGTGTGTATCTTTGTCTATGTGTAAATATATATATCTATATATATATATATATATATATATAGATATATATATATATATATATAGATATATATATATATATATATATGCATACAAGCATATATAGAAAGTTCAAACTTGTTGTAAGTCTTCCATTGCAGAGCATTCTACTTTGAAAATCCTATCTCTCATCAGGTATCAAGCAAGAATCAATCTGTGACTGAAAGTCACAGGAAGTATTTAGTAGACAGCAATGAATGGTCAAATAGGCCCACAAATGGACACATTAAGACTCTATACATTTGATGAAACTATGTCACACACACAAGTACACACACACACGCACACACACCACGCACATATATATATACATATACATATATACATATTTGATTGTATTTTAGTATGTACAGTTTTAACATCATATCCATCTACATAAAACCAAGCTAAACATTTTCTAATAAAGTATTCAATATAGACAGATTTAATCTTTTTAGGATGTTGAAATATATATATATATGTATGTATGTATGTATGTATGTATGTATGTATGTATATATATATATATAACGTTGACATTGAATGTCCACGTTAGTGGTCAACGTTATATATAAAAATATACTTTAATCCCCTGAGATTGCAGATATTGTTTCTGAATCTCTTTGATTCTTTAAATGTGCTAGCTTCCTGGTAATTAATCGATATTAATTAATATATGATTTTTACCCTATGTTAATGTATATATATATATATATATATATATATATATATATATATATATATATATATATATATATATATATATATATATATATATATATATATATATATATATATATATATATATATATATATATATATATATATATATATATATATATATATATATATATATATATATATATATATATATATATATAATATATATATATATATATATATATATATATATATATATATATATATATATATATATATATATATATATATATATATATATATATATATATATATATATATATATATATATATATATATATAT
>NC_142945.1:12868875-12873875 GCF_046866305.1 Octopus bimaculoides | reverse complement strand
GCTGTATTCCTTTACACACACATGCACACACAGACACCCACAGCCATATATATATATATATATATATATATATATATATATATATATATATATATATATATGTATGTATGTATGTATATTTATTTACACATAGACACAACCGACGTCACATGTGAACAAACTATTTATAAAGTGACCGTCACCAGGTCAGCTGATCGTTAGTAAACTACTTTATATAACCACTGTAAGTACACTATTTGGGTTACAAATGACGTCCATAATTTTCTCACCGATTCAAAGGACGTATTCGTTGATGCACATAAATTTCTAAGAATAACAAGCAGTACAACTCTTTCTTCAATGTGGCAATGCGACGAAGGTCAAGTAGGTGTACGTGGAAGCGATCAACTAGAACCGGTCTGTTTCACCTTAATTGCATTACATGCCATCGACTAGACTATTGTGTTGGAGCCTCCTACGAGAAGATAAATGCAATTTAAATATAACTATCATAAACGATTTCCGACACTATCTTGATGACGTCGTCCGCCCCCAGTTCACGCGGGATGCACCGCGAAGCCTCCAGCCTCCGCAGTAATGGCTCGAGTGCCTGTATGTAGAGAAGGGGTAAGAGTGGGCATCCTTGACGGACCGAACGTACGATACTAAACGATTCCGAGAGGTGGCCATTTACTTTGACCACCGAACAGATATCACTGTACATTGCGGCGATCCAGCCTCTGAAAACGGGATCGAAACTAACCGCTTGGGGATAACCTCAAAGTACAGATAGTCGACGCTGTAAAAAGTTTTCGATTAATCCAAATAGATCAGGGCCCCAGCCATGTCAGGTTCTTTACCAACCCTCTTTATGATGTATCGCGTGAGGTGGAGTATGTCGTGTATAATTCTGCTGGGGATAGCGCAATTCTGTGCATCACCCACCAGTCAGTCAACGACAAGCGCCAACCTCTTTGTTAACATCATGGCCAAAATTTTGTAATCTGTACTTAGCAGAATTACCGGCGTAAGGTTATCAACAATATCCACCTTGTTCGGATCCTGTCTCAGTAACGTCACTACACCTCAGCTCACAGATCCGGATATTCTACCATTCTGCTGCCAGTTGCGGTAGACGTCTCCCGAAAGCTCACCAAACAAGTCTGGTATATGTATATAAAAGTCGAAGAGCAGACCATCCAATCCCGAAGACCTCTCCTTCGTGCAACTAGCCAATCGCGTCATGTGTATCTTCAGCTGTTATCGATATTTCGCAGAACTCTACGACCCTGGGCGAAAGCCGCGGCATACCATCAAGATAGGAGGTGAAGTTCACCTCCGCCTCCGAGTCACCACGCGTCCTATACAGTTCAGCAAACTGCCGCTGAAATTCCGCACAAATCTGCTTCGACTCGTGTAGCATGCGCCCATCCTGTCCGCTCAAAGACCGAATTGTAGTTTTATTACCACGTTGCGCCTCGGCCATCCGGGCCCATCGAACGACTTTTGTTCCCTCCTGCTTTAAAGCACGCACCCTAACTCTGACAATGCATCCTTCATGCCTGGTGTTGAAGAATTGATTCAGAACCAATCTCGCTGCCAGCATGTCTGTCGCTATGCCTCTACTGAGTGCCTCATCTAGTTTCCTAACTAGGTCTCCCTCTACTCTAGTATTCTCTATCGCTAGTTCTCAGCTAAATTCTACAGCTTTTACTCTAATCGCCCTTTTCAGGGCACCCACCATCGGTTGTTGACAACTGCACCCGCTAACTTTCGAAGGCCTAACTTGCTAAGCCGGTCTCTGAAAGCTTGACGCGCCGGGAAGGTTGTTGTTGATCTTCTTCTTCTTCTTCTTCTTCTTCTTCTTCTTCTTCTTCTTCTTCTTCTTCTTCTTCTTCTTCTTCTTCTTGCTGTGTACTGAAGTCCTCGTGTAAATTGCCGTACCACCTTGCTTCTTCACCCCCACTTTTCGTCACTATCTTCAATCTTTACTTTCTTCGAAATAAAATTTTCGAAGAATTTTGGAAACAAAAAGGTTTGTATCACTCCTAAAATGAGGCTTTTGTAAAACAAATGCCAGCCCCCACCACCACTACCACCACCACCACCACCACCACCCTTCCAGAAGGGCAACTGGCTTGCAAAAGGATTTAAACAACAAAATACAGTATAGAATGTTTTAAACAAGTGAATCAGTCATAAACTTGCAGGGCTCCAAAAACACAACTCCTGCCATGGCAACAACAACAACAACAACAACAACAACAACAACAACAATAACGATAATAATAACAATAATAGATGCAATACCAGACAGTGGTTCTCGTGGCTTCTCATCTTAACTGATTGGAAGTGTTATCATGTACATTGTTTTGTCTTGGTATAAAAGATGAACTAGAGCAAATATTCTGCGCAATACCACAGATTTGATTGTCAGTTTTTGACCGTAACCAAATGAGCAGGTCTCTTAGTGGCTAACGATATGTGCATCACCATTTTCCAATAAATCTTTCCTTTCTTGCAGGACAGTAGGACATGAATCGAGTGACACTAGTTGCTATATCTAGTCCCCATATAGAGGTTCCCGCTTGAATTTACTATGCCACTCTTCTCTTTCTTTCATTGCACAACCTTCTGACAGCTCAATAAATCGAAATCAAAACTAGCTATAAAATAATGAGTAGAAAGCTCTGGAATAACTTATCGTTGCAAATTTTGCGCAATCATTTCTCTTCATGAGCATCTATTTAACATCAAAGAGCACCCTTTTATTGTATACATATAAGCAGCGTATAAGAGGAGTTTTATTTGTAAATAAGAAATTAAAAGTTTAATTTTAAAATCCAATATAGAATTCCCAACTGTAATTTTCTTCTACAGTTTTCTTAGGTTCAAATGCACCGAGAAATGACCGTAAGCACTAGAGCAAGGAAATTGATAGCTTACTTTACAATTTCTTTTAGATGAATAGACATTTTCTCTTTTATCTACCACATGTAACCACACCCGTGGCTAAAAAGATACATGCAATTCATAAACTGTGTGCGTATGTCTATAAATGTCATATATAATATATGAGTCACTGAGTGTGTATATGTATATATATTGAGTGTCTGGTTTCTGCCATTAGAATGCGATCATACTGGAGCATTGCATTCTGGACTTTAGTCAAACAAAATGACCCCAGAAGTTATTTCAGTCTGATATTTGTTTTATCGATTTCTATCGACCAGCATCATAAACATACACCAGTTTTGACATAAATAGCAGGTATATGCTTGCACACATAGATGCACACACTCATAATATATACACACACATACCCCTCTCTCTCTCTTTCTTTCTTTCTCTCTTTCTCTCTTTCTCTCTCTCTCTCTGTCTCTCCCTCACTCTCTCTTGCTATCTCTTTTCCTTCCCTCTCCTCTGTCTATGTATACACACACACACACACACACACACACACAACTATCCCTGCTTATTGTGGGCAATGTCGCAATACATCAAAGTATTCGAAAATAATAAACACAAGCAAGGAAAATATTGACTGAGATCTAATCCTAGAAAAACCCACATTTGTTGATTTTCTGAAATATATAAAAACAAAAGAGCCTTTTGAAAATTGATTTGAATTAAATAGGATGTTTTTTTTTTTGCTTTGTTTTTGAGTTTATTGATTACATCAAGATAATCAAAAAGAAAAAAAAAACATATAATTGAATGTTTTTGTTGTTTCTTTAAGTATTAAGATGACGAGCTGATAGAATCGTTAAAATGGCGGACAAACTACTTAGCAGCATATCGTCCATCTTTACATTCTGATTTCAAATTCCGCATAAGTCGGCTTTGCCTTTCATCTTTTCTGGGTTGATAAAATAAGTACCAGTCAAGTACTAGAGTCGATGTAATCGACTCTCAAAAACTACTTGCCCTGTGTCAAAATTTGAAGCTATTATTTCTTTAAATATTCGAAAAGTATAAGGTTTTGTTTTTCAATAATCTTTGCACATAACCAAATAACAGCTGGGTTCATCTCTTCATTTTCGCAACTCTCTATTTCATTCCACTCACATCTAGAACATTTCTTGGGAATATTAAATCGTTCCCATCGTTTTACTGGAGCTTAATTTTATGAATTCCGAAAGGCTGAAAGGCAAAATTAAGCTTGGCAGAATTTGAATTCGTTGTAATTAAAGAGTTGTAAGTAAATACTGCAGTTGTGTTGCTAATCGTTCTTACGATTCAACAGGATCTTCACCCTGTGTCGAGTCGTTTTCTTTTCTAAGAATTTCAATTCAAGAGTTCTCTAATTGAGAATTTTTTTGTTTACACCTTGGCTTTGTCTGTTCCGTTTTGAAGATCATCTTTATCATATTTTCCTTGCTGCTTTAACTTTAGAATGTCTTTGTTACTGAAATCTACATCATCTTACTACTGAGCCATGGGCCTTCACAACATACATGCATAATACATACATACAAACATACATAAATATATACATACACACACTCACACACACACGCACATATATACGTGTGTACGTAGGTGCTTATGTATGTGTGTGTATTTTAATTTGTGTGCAGATACGCGCGTGCATGTGTATGTATGTGTGTGTGTTTGTGTTTGTGAGTGTGTGTGTTAATAAACATAGTTGAGAGTCTAAGAAGTTCGGTTTGCAATCATGGTTGCACGTTCGATCCCATTCTTGCATGTAGGCAATTTCTTTTACCATAGACTCAGGTGGATCCCAACTTTGTGAGTGAATTAAACTTGGTCGATGAAAGCTATTTAGAAGCCCGTCAGATGGAATGTATTTTTATGCAAAGTGCTAAAACTGCTACAAACATTGTCACACTAATTCGGTCTCAGGGTTATATTAAGGAAACAAATATTTGCGCTAATACAACGAGTTGTTAGTTCGGGTGTCAGAAGAATTGAGATGCTAATCGTCGTAGCAGACAGAGAATCCATTTTCCATGTTTCAAGTGTATGGCTATAAAGATCATATTAAATATCATTGTTCT
>NC_142945.1:12853875-12866375 GCF_046866305.1 Octopus bimaculoides | reverse complement strand
TATAGATATCTAGTATAGATATCTAGTATAGATATCTAGTATAGATATGTTGATATATTCATGGTGATATGCTGCAAACCAAGCTTTCTCCATTCACTACGACAACAGTGCGCTTTCGAGTTAATGGTCTCTTTATTTAATTCTTTCCTTCTTTCTTTCTTGCCTACTTGCTTTCTGTTACACTTTCCCACTCTATCTTCTCTCTCTCTCTCTCTCTCTCTCTCTCTCTCTCTCTCTCTCTCTCTCCTTTTCTCTCTCCTTTTCTCTGGATATATGTGTATCAATACAAATATATACATACGTACATATATATAGATATATATACACACACATACATATATATATATATATATATATATATATATATATATATATATATATATATATATATATATGTATGTATGTATGTATGTATGTATACGTATATATATGTATGTATATACATATATAAGCACACTTTATGTGTATCAATACAAATATATATATACGTACATATATATATATATATATATATATATATATATATATATATATATATATATATATATATATACACACATACATATATGTGTATATATATATATATATATATATATATATATATATATATATATATATAAACATATATAAACACTCACACACTCACGCACACACACTTTGGCTGTGTTTAATTACTGAAATCCTTAAATATTCTTTCACCACCATAACTGCGTAAATAAATATCCACGAGAATGTTGTCCAAGACAAATGTTGTAAGTCATTCAACTACTTGAAAGTTTTCGATTGACGTTACTTCATCAGTCCTTTCCTTATGCTGTGTTTTTGTTGTTTCTGTGGAAATTCCTGTCGTGTTTCTAGACGTGTGTGTTGTGCAAACACATCTAAATGTGTTGCATAATAAACCTTGTAGTCAGTTTAATTTCAGATGTGTTAAGTAAACATTGAATTCCAAGCAACCAAGTGTACATTAAAGTAATTTGTTTCACCTTTCTTCAGAAAACCATTCTCAATGACGGCTTCTTTGTTTTATTTGATTTCGCTTAAGATACAAAATATTCGAATAATAATAGTAACATAAACGATCCAGCAACTGACGGTTTATGAGTTCAAGCATGTTATTAGTCACTAGTTCACTCTCTGGTTAGGACACCTTTTACTACATATTCTTCAGTTACCTTAGCTTTTTTCTTTTAATGTGGTTTTCGGATATGTGCTGGCATCTCACGGAAAGTTACCCACGACAAATTGGTGTCTTAACTCGAAAACTTGTCACCCGTCTTCCATTAACTACTATTGAAATCAGGATTTATCATCGACCTCATGGTCTTTCGTAAAGTACAGGAGTGGTTGTGTGGTAAGAAGCTTGCTTCCCATCCGCATGGTTCCAGGTTCAGTCCCACTGCGTGGCAACTTCTACTATAGCTTCAGGTCGACCAAAGCTTTGTGAGTAGATTTGGTAGACGGAAACTGAAAGAAGCCCGTTGTGTATATATATATATATATATATATATATATATATATATATATATATATGTGGGGGGGGGGGTCTTTCTATCAATGTTTGTCCCCTACCACCGCTTGACAACCGGCGTTGGTGTATTTACATTTCCGTAACTTAGCGGTTCGGCAATAGAACTTCATAGAATGAGTACCAGGTTTAGAAATAAAATAAGTACTGGAGTGATCAGTTCGACTAAAATTTCTCAAGGCGGTGCCCCAGTATGGCCGCAATCTAATGACTAAAACAAGTAAAGGATACTCAAATCTCAGATCACATGGATATTCGAGGAGCAAAGTCCCCAACTTTATAGGCTTAATTCCCATCAAAACACCTTGGCATACCTACAACACTCAGAATCTCACTAAAGCACTATTATAAGAACAGAATCGCTTGTCTTCAGTTTAGGCCAATGGTTCTGAACTATTTTCTTTTTTTTACCTATCGACCCTTTTGATGACTATTCAATTTTGGTGGAACCCCACCCCATAGTCATTCGATGTTTAGAATCTAGTTTTATAGATACTTCTTTTAAAATTCCTATTTTGTTTCTTCACACGTTCCCTTGCAATAAATGCATCTAAAGCAGAATTTTTTTCAAGGACCCCTAAACTACTACTGTGCTTCCCCAATTCACTATTTTGCTTGTGTGGACCCCTAGAAATATCATATGCCCCTCCACACCTGGAGCCATATGGACCCCAGTTGAGAACCACAGGTTTAGACAAACGCTCCAGTGATGTGATACGAAATGTCGACCTATTGAATGGTAATCCGATACCATATCGATTTAAACCGCCAGTACACTTCTTTATTCATCATAAACTGGTAGAAACTGCTGGACTAAAAGTGAAGCAAACAATTAATCAAAATTCCAAGCAGTGTAGAGTGACTTCGACATATTTTATAGCTGCCACTCTTCAATCTCAACCATAACAATACAATTTAGCTTGTGGCAATCTAACTCTTTTCAACTCATTTGTTTGTTTTAACTCAACGCTGGTTTATTTCAGTTTCACATTGGCTCCGCTATGAATACGTAAGACAGACTTTTTATTTTTATTTTATTTCGACTTTAATTTGAAATGTTTAGCTAGCAATCGATCAGCTGTCAGCTTTTCATTACTTGCCCTTCCTTCTTGTTTTTCTTTCTTATTTTTTCCTTATTATTATGGTCTAGCCGTCCTTTGTAGAACCTACTGGAAAATATTTCTACTGTTCGTCAACCACTGTTCATTTTAATTGCTCCATTATCCGTGTGGATACATTGTTTATGGAAACTTGTTATCTTATACATTCATAATATAATTATATTTGGTTTCGTGATTTGTAGTTTATTCCAGCCGCCATTGACTGACTGTGTAATCATATAGAGACACTTAAAGGGCAAAAGAAATACTTTAACGAAATTTGTAATGAAATAATGCGAGGGGGGGGGGGTTGGCTGGGGGGGATGCTAGTGGTATATATTTTCAGTGCTTGTGAAACCTAATTAAGACCGCCTTACTTTATTACTGATCTCTTTCTTTCTCGGTTTCTAACTGCTAAGCGCGCGTGTGTGTGCGTGCGTGCGTGCGTGCGTGTATGTGTGTGTGTGTGTGTGTGTGCGTGCGTGTGTGTGTGTGTGTGTGCGTGCGTGTGTGCGTGTGTGTGTGTATGTATGTGTGTGTGTGTGCGTGCGTGTGTGCGTGTATGTGTGTATGTGTGCGCGCGCGCGCGTGTGCGTGTGTGTGTGTGTGTGTATGTGTGTGTATGCGCGTGTGTGTGCATATCTAAAGATCCAAAGAGTTGGCGCTTATGTCCTGTTTATATAGCGTTAAGCTGATCAAACAAAATTTCCTCGGGACTGGGCGGTAGCCTATAGTCGATACCCACCTTCCTCCGAGCAACTATACTCTAATTTTCTAGCTGAATAAAACTGAAATATGTGAGCAGAAATAATTGTATGGTTGAAAGACAAAACGTCACACAAATCATATTTTGTGAAAGCATATACTACTTAGATTTTATTCATTTATACATACATACCTGCATGCATGCATGCATGGATATATGTAAATATGTATGTACGTCATTATTCAGTTTATTTTAAGATTTCTTGCCAATATAGAAAGAACCGGTTTCTAACCTAGACCCAAGGTTCCTTCATTGGAATTTCAACATCAACAACAGAGTATGTATGTATGTGCAGATTTGTATGTTTTATGTATACATTGTATGTATGTATGTATGTATGTATGTATGTATAATGTATACACACATATATATCGTGGTATATGCTTATATACTTACATATATATATGTATATGCACGAGGTCTGATCATTAAGTTTCCGGACTGTTGTCATAGTAATGAAGCGAAAGTACGCATAGTAAAGCCGCTTGGCACAGATTGACCTTGAACTCAGTTGTGCATGCGCACTAAGTTTAACGTTCTAGCTTACTATTGCTGCTTACAGCAGTGCTTTGAAGGAAGGTGTGTAGTATGTGATCATTGCATTGTCCATGACAGAGAAAGTTGTCATGGTGATACCTGCTCAGAAGCCTACGTAAAGTTGCAGAAAGTGTATTGAGAGGAATATATGAGCCGCACACAAATGTACGAGTGGTTCAGACGTTTCCAAGATGGCCGAAAAAAATGTCGATAGTGACGAATATTCTGAGAGACACGCAACCAGCAGAACTGAGAAAAATATCGCAGATGCGCCAGCAGCTGTGACGGGAAATCGTCGAATCACCATCCATGACTTATCAGAGGATGTGCAGAATGGTTATGGTTCAGTTCAGTCCATGATCACTGAAGATATATATCATCCGGGGAATTATTTTTTAAAAAATCGACTAGTGATAATATCATTGTTTTAATGATAAACTTGCAATAATTATCTCTGGTGTGGCCCCGGATTAGGCTTTGACCAAAAGCATCTCAACTGTGATTAACCCAAATTATTAAGATGCAGTGGAAGACGACGATGAGCTAGCAGAATCGTTAGCACGCCGGACAAAATGCTTTGCAACATTTCGTCTGTCTTTCACTGGGATCGATATAATCGACCGACCCACTCCCACGAAATTGCCGACGTTGGGCCAAAATTTAAAGCCATTATTAAGATGTAGAGTAGCTTTCTCTACAAATAGCGTTTCAGTATCTAGATATCTGGAATCAGTTGCTGATACGATTATATTTTTCGGACAATTAAACACATTAGTATATGTTAAAAGAATATTCCAGAATGTTATTCAAGGGAGGGAGAGATGACTGCTCTTTCAAGCGAGTGGAATTGAGTTATCGCCGCGGTCTCCTCCATTTCCTCGTGATTCTTGTCATTGTTGTAAGAAACTATTTATTCAGTTTTATAGTTTCAGGCAACTAGTAAAAAAAGACAAAACAACAAAACAACAAAACAAAAAACTCTATAACTGTGTTATAGAAGAAAGAATATTATTGATAAATCAATATCCGTATGTGTTTCATTCTTTTGGTTATGAAAATATTTTTCTATATTTAGGGAATATGCAAAGGGGGTATATTCATTTCTAGCTTTCCTCATACCATTCAGAGAGACTAAGTGTTGTGAAATAACTTCTGTTAAGGATTGACATTTCACCACGGTCTCGTTGATTACCAATAAATCGATAGAGGAGGAAAGAATTGTGAGACCATCGGAGAAAAAGCTTTGCGGTATTTAAAACGCCATTTTACGTTCTGACTTCAAATCTTGCCGAGGTCAAATTTGCCTTTAATCTTCTCGGGGGTCGATAAAATAACGTACTACTCAAGTACTTTAGTCGATGTAGTTGACTAATTCCCTCCTATGAAAACTATTCGCATTGTGCTTAAATTAGAAACTATTATGATGGTAGAGAGTAACGTGGTGAGCTGGCAGAATCGTTAGCACGCCGGGGGGAAATGGTTAGCGGTATTTCGTCCGTCTTTACGTTATGAGTTCAAATTCCGCCGAGGTCGACTTTGCCTTTCATCCTTTCGGAGTCGATAAAATAAGTACCATTTGAGTACTGGAGTCGATGCAATCGACTTATAACCCTCCCCCAAATTTCAGGCCTTGTGCTTATGGTAGAAAGGATTACTGTTGTTGTTACTGTAGTCGTCGTCGTTGTTGTTTCTGATGTCTGATGTGAAAAATTTTGCTCCGATTTTCATTGATGGTTTTCAAGTATAATTGAAAGTAACTTTCATTTTGGATTTCATTTCACACAAGGATCTTTACACAAGGACCATTTTGGAAGGTCTATCCTTTAACTGGATTAAACAACAATCACCGTTTTAAAAAATATTTTCGTTTTATATTACTGCCTAGCACTAAAAATATAATCGATTCTTCCTCGGAAGGAATACGACAGCCAGAAAGATTATATTAAACAAAGCAAAATAACCACCATAAGGAATGTTAAAAATATTAATAAACTTACAAACAAGTAGTATGAAGAACTCATCTCTTATGTAGTGACACCTACACCCACTGAAGGGGAATCAATCCCCTCCCCAATCAAAATGAAATTTACTGCGCTTATACAAAATTTGCATGGATTTCCTGATGTTGTACGGATCAAGAAGAAAATAGAATCACATTTTAAAAAGCACAAAAGAGACTTGATACTAGTACAAATTTTGGATAGACACTATATGTCCAACTATTCAAAGCATCCGTATTCGACTAATACTTCTTTTATTAACATCGGAAGAATGAAAGGCAAAAATCGACAGGCAAAAGTCGACCTAGGCAAGACTTGAGCTTAAAACATAAAGAAACGCTATAAAATTACAAGGACTTTTGTCCGATATTCTACGGATTATTTTAGTTGGTTTTACTGTTTTTAGAGAGCAGTTCGTTGTTGGTATGTAATAGAATGATTCTTCATAAATTTTTAAGCATCTAAATATAAAAGAGGAACAAATTAATATTTCATAAAATGTGAGCACTTTTTTGCTAGAGGTAGCTGTTGTCAGATAATCCAGTAATTACTTGAAATTTCATTAGTTTAAACCTAGCTTTTAAGAAAATGATGCATTCGTTAAAATTAACTGTACTGCGATTCCTTGCACGAGTTTTAAGATGTTTTTATCCTGCAGCACCAATTTTCAGGTTGTTAGACTGGACTATTTCGGAGCTAAGTGACTTATTCACAGAAAAAATTCTTCATCAGTGACAAGATACACAGTTTAGTTATCAACTCGGCCATTTTTGCTCTCTTCAAAACAATACAAATAAACGTTTAGTCAAATTGAAACTCTACGGGGAAATTCCGAGATGGTCTTAAGTGATAAATAGTTTTCAACAAGCAATAACCATGCTTCAGATAACCCTCACTGGCTATGGTAACGCCTCTTAACCGACGAATAGTGATAGAAAAAGTTGGCAAAGCGGAATAAATTATTTTATCTCGCGGAAGAGAAGTCTAATATCAATAGACAACTCTTCTGAAATTCAAATTTGGTTCAGTTGGTTCCGCTTATTTGCATACCATCATAGTTTTAATTGTATAACTTCGCAAAATGACGAACTGTTCACATAAAAGCTACGTGAAACTGGCCGGTTAATTACATTTTTTTTTTTTTTTTGATTTTAAGTAAAAAAAAAAGGCTCAGAATGAAAAATTAATCTTTTAATTGCTTTAACATTAATAAAGTCACCGAGGGCGGTGACATGGCAAGAATCGTTAGCAACATTTCCACCGTCTTTGCGTTCTGAGTTCAAATTCCGCAGAGGTCGACCTTACCTTTCGGGGTTGATAAAATAAGTATCAGTTAAATTCTGGGGTTGATATAATCGAGTTACCCACCACCACACCTTAAATTGCTGACCTTGTGCCAAAGTTTGGAATCAATATTAATAAAGTCATTGAGACAGATTTTATTTCACAATGACCTGAAATGGCAATAATCAATTCTATATGTTTACAAACCGATGTCAAAAGAGGGCACTATCTAAATTACTCGTATCTGTTCAATAAATTAAGGTCTGTCAAAGTTCAAATTCTGGTGTATTTTTTTATCTTACATTTAAATGCGTAATAACATTTTTCCAATAGATAAATCATCATTGTAAAAATATAGTTTTTAATCAAGAGCTCTACTGGTGCTGTTTTCTTGCTTTTATTATTGATTACATTAATTGCAGTGGAAACGCAATGGCCCAGTGGTTAGGGCAGCGGACTCGCGGTCATAGGATCGCGGTTTCGATTCCCAGAGTGGGCGTTGTGAGTGTTTATTGAGCGAAAACACCTAAAGCTCCACGAGGCTCCGGCAGGGGATGGTGGAGAACCCTGCTGTACTCTTTCACCACAACTTTCTCTCACACTTACTTCCTGTTTCTGTTGTACCTGTATTTCAAAGGGTCAGCCTTGTCACACTGTGTTACGCTGAATATCCCCGAGAACTACGTTAAGGGTACACGTGTCTGTGGAGTGCTCAGCCACTTGCACGTTAATTTCACGAGCAGGCTGTTCCGTTGATCGGATCAACTGGAACCCTCGACGTCGTAAGCGACGGAGTGCCAACAACAACAACAACTAGTGCTGTTTTGTTGCTTTTATTATCGATTACATTAATTGCAACTGACCCAAATATTATTTTATACATATTTAATGTTCCTAGTCGTTATCATTCCTAGATACAAAGTACGTGAAAGTCATTGCCAGGAGATATCAATTTAAGGAAAGTTGTGTAACTCAAAAACATCAAGCGTTAGAAAGCCTGATAGGTATAAGTAAAATTACCATCTTGATAAAAATAGATTGGACTGAGTAAATGTGTACGCAACATGCACTCGAAGTAAACTAGGCTTGCTCTTGCTTATTTTATAATCCGTATATAACGCAGTTATAACATTTTACTACCCATAGTATATTATTTCATTCTTTTACTTGTTTCACTTATTTGACTGCCGCCATACTGGAGCGCCGCCTTGAAGGATTTTAGTCGAACAAATCGACCCCGGGACTGATTTCTTAAGCCTATAATTTATTCTATCGGTGTCTTTTGCCTAACTCACAAAGTTATGGAGATGTAAACATACCACTACCGGTTGTCAGGCGGTGTTGGAGGGAAAACACACACACACACACTCACATATAATGTATAACGAAGTCCTTCGTGTGTGTGTGTATATATATATATATATATATATATATATATATATATATATATATATACATATATGAGCTATTAAAGAAACCAGGCGCACGAACCTGGTTAATAAGTCGTGCGGGTAGCAGTCTACAAGGTGCAAGAACTGCTTTATTAAAAATATAACTAAAATAAAATAACTATAAACAATCGAAATAATCACAGATGTTCTTCAGTGTCCCTTTCATGTTGTCACAATAAAAAATTATCAATCCCTATGACAAACAAGCGAGTCATCTCATGACAGATAAAGAAGGCATTCTTCTGTGACTTCAAAGCAATTTGATTATAGATCGTTGACAAAATGAATAAGGCATGTAATATTCAAGAGTGGCTGTATCATTATCTCTTAACGCAAAGTTACAGATAAATATTGACTTTGTTCACAATAGAAGGTCATCTCATCCACTATGGTCCTTTCCACAGTATATACAATACACAAAATATCTTACATTATCTTACGATCGCGTAGCCTTTAGAAACATTTGTTTGAGATTTACTGGCGAATGAAAATACAATTAACAAGATTAACGGTATGTCGACAACCTCAGCTGTCAATCAGCTACATAGTAAGTGATTGACCAAACAACAGCGATGGTGTTATATCCTGTTGACGGATCGTGGTAATACAAAGTACCACCGCTGAATTTGTGATTTCATATTCTGTTGGTAATTCCTCAAACCAAAATATAAAGAAACCACACGCACATACTCCCAAAGCTGCTCTGTTCAGAGAAAGGTTTGGGTTAAGGGGCTCCCCCCCCCCAAAAAAAAATATTACTAAAGCGGAACCTTCTGAAAACGATGATAAAATCATTGAGTTTTGCAGGTATGTGATTAATATAGGAAAAGAAAATAATTTTGAACTTAAACTGAGAGCAAATATGGACGAAGTCAATCTGCTATTTTAAGTACCATCTATAAAACAGAAATGCTAAATCTGTCACTATTAAAACATGTGACCATTCAAAAGCACACGACACACTTGTTTTAACATAACGCGTTGATGGTACAAAACTACGACCATTTCTGATTTTTAAATGAAAGGTATAAACTGAAGGAAGTATACAAAGCGGAAGTTGTGAACATGTCCATCAAGAACATCATCCAGCACTCCAGATAGTAACCCAGGATTTCTGAGAGCCCGTGCTATTGCTAGACAGTCGTCGAACCAACACTGGGTTCGTTCGTCCTTTTAACAAGTCTTGCTTTTAGGCCGGCTAGGTTTCTAGCAACCCTCCTCACCAGGCTGGTGAGGTGCCAATTTAGTTGCCGACAATCCATGCAACAGGCTGTACCGGATTCCATGTAACAAGTAGCCTTCATGAGAGACTTACAAGTGGCCTGGCAAACATATATACACATGCGTGCATGCATCTATCTGTCTATTTTCATTTCTGTCGGCCTGTCTGTCCCTTTCTATCTATCTATCTATCTATCTATCTATCTATCTATCTATCTATCTATCTATTTAGCTGTTTGTCTGTCTGTCTATCTATCAAGCTATCTAGCTAGCTATCTGTCTGTCTGTCGCTTTGTCTGTGTGTGTGTGTGTGTATGTATGTATGTATGTATGTATGTACGTATGCATGCATTTATGTGTGTACGTATGCGTTTATCTATCTATTTGTCGGTCTGTCTATCTATCTATCTATTATCTTTCTGTCTGCCTGTTTGTCTGTCGTTTTGTCTGTCTGTCTGTCTATCTATCTATATGTCTGTCAATCTGTCAGTCTGTCAGTCTGTCTGTTTGTTTGCCTGTCTGTCTATCTGTCTGTTTGTCTGTTTGTCTGTTTGTCTGTTTGTCTGTCTGTCTGTGTGTATGTATGTATGTACACAAATGATCGGGGCTTACGATCTCTGTGAGATAAATAACCGCCAAGTGACACAGATATTTACATGCTTTTATGAGGTATTTAAAATGTACTTAATATTTAAAACTATGGAAGAAAACATAAAACAAAAAGCGCCAAAAATGAACAAAACAAAAATTTCTTTTATCGCTAAAGATTCAGGCAGTTCCCATTTATGATATAAACTATTTCATCATGATATTTCATATTGTTACCGGTTCTATTATAAAGATAGTCAGAGTTTAATGGCTTTCTTATTCTTATTTTCCAAGCAAACGGAAACGACAAAAACAAATTTCCGGCCATTTTGACGGGACTAATGACAATTCAAAAGAAAAGATATACAGACATACTTTTATTGTTCAGTTCCGGAAATTACTTTAGCTGTCATGAAACACACAACTCAATATACGACACTTTCGGGGTTAATTTTCACTTCATGTCTCCTAAACATTTTAGCAAAATAAATATACATACAAACAAAAACATGATGAAAACACTTCTTCCTCTACATTAGAGAACACTTTTCTTCCTTTCTATTAATGTGCAGCAAAAAGAACTGACTTAATTCCTCAATTTGTGACAAGCAAATCCAAGGACTCACTTTCCGCAAATAATCAATAATGGTCATCTAAAAATAAATGTTTTATAATAAGTATATAAAAGAACTTCTCAAAAGGGAAAGGGTTAGAGCCGAATGAACCGACTACTAATATTTCAACATCGTTTTTGTCATGCGGGGAACTGGCAGAATCGTTTGCATGCCGGACGAAGTGCTTAGCGGCATTTAGTCCGTCTTTATGTTCTGAGTTCGAATGCCGCCGGAGTCGACTTCGCCTTTCATCCTTCCGAGGTCGACTTTGCCTTTCATTCGACCGAAGTCGATAAAATAAGTACCAGTTGAACACTAGAGCCGATGCAATCGACTTACCCTGAGACTGATGGCCTTGTGCCAAAATTTGAAACCAATATATTATCGTTGGTTATATCTCCAACAGCAACGCACTGAAAAGAATAAATACATTAAAAATGTCATGAAATATCTTGAATATCGGGCTTGCTGGTCGCTCACTAGATATTCGACCAATGATTTCCAAGCCATAGGTCTATTTGAATCGAGCTGCTTGTGGCGACATATCCATAACTATTACTATTACAGCAAAAATTACTGATATCTGACATAGCCACAAGGTGAGTGAACGATCGATTGTATAGGTCTCTGTACTTGGCTGGTATTTATTATATCAATTCCGGAATGATAAAGGTCCATGTCGATGGCCGCGAAGGAAAATCAAACTTAGAACATCGTGTCATGAATTTCGAATTCTTCTACTTCACGGAAAACAAATATAACTTATGCTTGTCTACTGGACGAGGAAGCCTTTACATAGTTGCTTGGCATGCTAGAGATAGCAACTAAATTACCCTAGTATCTCGTCCTGCCTGGTGCTTGTTGGCTCACGACGCCAGAGCCTATCGGAGTTAGGGAGGTTCTTTATGCTAAGAGTACAAAACTCTCCATCGAACTGCATGTGGCTGACAGGCATTTTTAGTTGAATGTACGGAAGCAAACTGAAAGAAATACCTTACTCAAGCACACAACAAACTACTGAGTCCAGAAATCGATTCCACCACTACAAACCGTTAGCCCAAGGTCTTAACCACTAAGCCAGACATCTCCAAACAAGGAAGATCATATTGGCTAATGCAACTTAAATAATAATTAAAAAATCTACAAATCAGATTGGATATTCAGGGCTGGAATGCATTTTATCAAAGTCTGCTGGATCATGATTGATCCGGGGTTAGATAATAGCAGCTATCAAAACAACATGTTGTCTCTTCAGATGAAATGTACTTGTTCTTTTTTCTCGAAATAGATTCTCTATCCGAATTTATTTCCCTGTAAAGTATATTTAATGACAATAAATAAATAAATAAATGAATAAATAAATGAATAAATAAATAAATAAAAAGTGACCCAAATGAAACGTTCGGTAACT
>NC_142945.1:12848875-12851375 GCF_046866305.1 Octopus bimaculoides | reverse complement strand
GTATTCGCTTATCATGAAGTTTGGTTTCTATCTTACAGTCATTCCTCTAGCCATATTATTGAAATTCATAATCAGCCTCACTACATTACACGGTCCTTCCTTTCTCTCTCTCTCCCTCTCTCTCTCTCTCTCTCTCTCTCTCTCTCTCTCTCTCTCTCTCTCTCTCTCTCTCTCTTTCTCTCATATTTATATACATACATACACGTATGTATGCATGTATATATGTATGTATGCATGTTTGTATATATATATATATATATATATATATATATACGTATACATATATAAATATATATAAATGTATGCATATGTATATATTTAAATATAAATATATATATACATATATATATATGCATGTATGTATGTATACATACATGTATATATACATATATGTTTGTGTGTATATATATATATATATATATATATATATATATATATATATATATATATATATGTATATATATATAGATATAGGTATATATAAATATATATACATACATATATATATGTATGTATACATGCATGTATTTATACATATATATATATATATATATATATATATATATATATATATATATATATATATATATATACATATACATATATATGTATGCATGTACGTGCGTATGTATGTACATATACGTTTATATATGTATATATATATATGTGTGTATATATGCATATATACATATATATGCATACATGCATACATCAACATACTCACACATATATCACTGTATCGATGACCAAACAATCGAATGTTCTTATACACTGCTCGTCACAATGCATTTCCTCGCATTGTTGTAGCTTTCAAATGATGCCACCTCACTAGCTAGGCAGGCGAGCCTAGTGAAATGAGAGAAATGAGCAAAATGAAACACAGTATTTGAGAGCAAGAAGACTCCATTTTGGAGAAGACCAGTGTACAGAGACGTAATGTCCATTGTGAAGAGGAGCTGAGGTAGCAGGGAGAAAGGAAGTGGTTAAGCTAATGAAAAGCGCGGTTGGTATTGTGGATCCGGTAGGGGAAGGCAGAATTCGTAGCTGAGAGAAGATGGTGGAGGTACTTTCAAATCTGGAGGTACTTTCATGGTCGAGGTACTTTCATGTTCTAGAGGGCAGCTGCAAGCAGAAATAATATGCCGGCTGTGATTGTTACCTTTGTAGATTGTAGAGCTTCCTGTGCCCAGGTCAATCAACTGGGATGACGTTGAATCACCCATTACATACATACATGCATACATACATACATACATACATACATACATACATACATACATACACTAATCCACTATAGAATGCGTTAGTTGTGATGCAGTCGCTCAAGGTTGACCCGGGTTGTTGGAGTTGCCGGAGAGATAGATAGATAGATAGATAGATAGATAGATAGATAGATATGGGAGAGAGAAAGTGATGGAAAGAGACGTCTCTGAGGTAACGGAAGTCATAACATCTGGTTATATCGTAAGAAATCAATAATCACCAAACATCCTTACGCTGTAATATAGAGTTATTATTTCTTACAGATTTGTAGGGTAACTGATCGAAATCTATCTACCAGCATAAAACGGGGAGGAGGAGGAGGAGGAGGAGGAGGAGGAGGAGGAGGAGGAGGAGGAGGAGGAGGAGGAGAAGAAGGAGGAGGAGGAGGAGGAGGAGGAGGAGGAGGAGGAGAAAAAGAAGAAGAAGAAGAAGAAGAAGAAGAAGAAGAAGAAGAAGAAGAAGAAGAAGAAGAGGGCTAGTAGAATACATCGAACCACAGTGTTTTTTTTATGGACGTACTTATGATGTAGACAGCAAATTCTTTGTGTAACTATAGCATACTTAAACGCTTCTCTTATTAATTATCTTACATGAATGATCTACAAAAAAATGCCGATTCATACTGTTTAGGTAAAGCTTGTTAACTTCTGAAAGGACATTTAACCTATCTAGAGGATTATGCAATAAAATAATTCATTTCCTATTTTGCGTTTATGAATATTATTGTAGTAATTTATAATATTAATGTTTATGAATATTAAAGTATTTTAGTTGAAGCCTCTGTCTTTTAATATCATTGTAGTAATAAATGGCACGGTTAAAAGATTTATCGCCAGAGGATGTGTTGAATATGAGCTAACAAATATTTTAGATAATTATTTATGGATGGTTAGAATGAATATTAATATACTGCAAGTTTATATAAACATTACTATAAGAACAGAATTTAACAGTAGTTGAATCAAGAGTTATATCTGAGAAATTGTTTATGAAAAGATCATCTACTGTGATGTTTAGCTATAACTCTTTAAATATATTGATGAACTACTTCCAAGCAGCTTTGATTTTATTACCATTCACACTTCGCCAAATTAATACCCATCATCAGGAGAAAAAAAAAAGAACTGATTAAAGTTAGCTGAATCTCCACTAAAGTAACTTTAAAGTGTAAAATCATATTTCTCAGTTATATCTTCCGATCACAAGAATACATCAAAAATTTCTAGCAACTACGTTT